>NC_058081.1:166390752-166598842 GCF_014858855.1 Bufo gargarizans
AATATTTTTTTCCAGTTACAAAGCAAGGGTTAACAGCCAAACAAAACTTATTATTTATGGCCCTGATTCTGTAGTTTACTATATTTGACACTGAGTCAGATACTTTTATAAGATGTGAAAATTTTGATATATCACTTGAATATGTTTTGATGGTATATAGCCTCCTATGTATACATTCAATGGTGTTTGATTTGAGATATTTATTCACCAATAATCTGTTTATTTTTTATCCAATACACAGGTGTTGCACAAGAGTCATTGGCAAATGGAGTTGAAATTTGAGAATTTACATTTTTGGGCAAATTTTCCATTTTAATCAATTTTTTCCAGCAACAAAGCAAGGGTTAACAGCCAAACAAAATGCTATATTTATTGCCCCGATTCTGTAGTTTTCAGAAACAATCTGTTTATAACAACCAATATGTGGCAGTAAACTACTGTATGGGCACACAGTAGGGCGTAGAGGGAAAGGTGCGCCTTATGGTTTTTTGGAAGGCAGATTTTGCTGGACTGTTTTTTTTACACCATGTTCCATTTGATGCCCCCCTAATGCACCCCTAGAGTAGAAACTCCATAAAATTGACCCCATTTCAGAAACTACACCCCTCAAGGTATTCAAAACTGATTGTACAAACTTTGTTAACCCTTTAGGTGTTGCACAAGATTTAATGAAAAATAGAGATACAATTTCAAAATTTCCCTTTTTGGGCAGAGTTTCCATTTTAATATTTTTTTCCAGTTACAAAGCAAGGGTTAACAGCCAAACAAAACTTATTATTTATGGCCCTGATTCTGTAGTTTACTATATTTGACACTGAGTCAGATACTTTTATAAGATGTGAAAATTTTGATATATCACTTGAATATGTTTTGATGGTATATAGCCTCCTATGTATACATTCAATGGTGTTTGATTTGAGATATTTATTCACCAATAATCTGTTTATTTTTTATCCAATACACAGTAGTATCCCAAATAATAAGAATTTTTATGCATTTTTATTTTTATTTATTTATTTATTTTTTTTTTTATTTTTATTTTTTTTTAATGATCAAAGTATTTATTTTTCGTATATTTGTGGATCAGAAAAATACAGATATGCCCAGCTCATTAATAACCCTGAGTATCTTTTTTTTTTTTTTATTTAGAAAACCCTCCCCTCCCTCCCTCCCAGTTTGTGGTGCGTCAAAGTAGGACCCTTATATATAAAACAACTTGATCTCAGCTAACCAGACCTCCAACCACCCCATATCCTGGTCCATTGATATTCATTTTCCCTCCGTCTGTATAAAATTTTTTCGTAGTTCATTACCTTATCAATTAAATTTATCCATGTGTTTTTGTTTGGAGTAGATCGGGCAAACCAGGTGCGGCTGATCAAAACTCTAGCCAACATCAATACTCTACTCAAAAGAATCTTTTGATACTTATGATTTTTTAATTTGGAGAGATCATTGAGAATAAATACTTGTGGTTCAAAAGGAATTCGAATTTTTAGTTTACACATAATATAGTTATTGATACCGTTCCAGTAGTTTATAAGTTCTGGACAGGTCCATATCATATGGAGAAAGTCTGCTCCTACAGTGTCACATTTGGGACAGTTGGACGTGTCTCTTAACCCACATTTGTTCATCCACAATGGAGTAATATATAATCTGTGGCAGATATAAAATTGTATCAGGACATGGTTAAAGTTCTGGGATAGTGAAGATAGATTCCCAAAAATATTATCCCACCCTTCTATTTGTACATTCGGACAGTCCACCTCCCACGCTTTTTGTCCTGGAGAGTGTATGTCACTAAACCGTGCTTTAAGTAATAACTTATATATATTTGAAATTTTTATTCTGGAATGTGTACCTGATACCCAATCATTCAGAAAGGATACATTATCTATATCCAACAGCCGCTTATCATCCAAGCTGGATAACACAGAACGCAATTGGAAATACCTAAACCATTAAAGATTTTTTAAATTTTGTATCATTTCTATATAGGATTTAATTTCTCTATCTTTAACTACCTGTGAGATATATAAAATTTTATTCTTCTGCCAAAATGTGTCAGCTGCAATTTCATCCAGCCTTTGTAAATACAAATTATGCCAAAGAGGCGTAAATGTAAGTGAACCCTTAACTTTCAACCATGTCCTAGTTGTAGCCCACACCTTAAGGAGTAGTTTTATAGTCTCTCTGTAGCCTTGCTCATAGCTCTTCAATAGGCCAGATTCCAACAAGGAAAAAATATTATTGTGGGCATGACTATTTACCAACTTCCCCAGTAGTGCGCTATGCTCTGATTCATAGCACCTCAATAGCTGGGCTGCAATAAAGTATCCCTTAAAGTAGGGGAGATTTAAACCCCCGCACTCCACTGATCTATACAAATACTCCAACTTAATTCGAACTCGCTTTCTTCCCCATATTAAATCATTAATTAGTCTCTCTATAAGTTTAAAATGTTTGTCTTGTATCCAAATAGGTGTATTCCTGAGCACATAGAGCAATTGTGGTAATATCACCATTTTGACTAGTGAAACTCGATCAGCTCTAGATAGGGGAAGTTTCAGCCAAATTCCTATTTTAGCTCTGATCTTTACTATTATGGGGATCAAATTAAGTTCTACAAAATTTTCGACCCGAGGCGATATCGTCAAACCCAAATATTGAAAAGTATCAACAATATCCAACTGTGTAACAGGAATCTCTTTCTGTGGTAGGGGGTCTATTGGAAGCAGACTAGTCTTGGTCCAGTTTATAAGAAGACCAGAAACCTCACCAAATAATTTAACCATTTGAATAATCCTAGGGAGAGTGGTTTCCGTATGATCTATAAAAAACAGAACATCGTCTGCATATAGTGAGATACGATCTTGTGTTCCTAGCGTACCAAATCCTTTGATCTGATCGTCCTGCCTAATGGCCATCGCAAGGGGTTCGATATATATATCAAATAATAAGGGAGATAGTGGGCAACCCTGACGGGTGCCTCTGTTTAACTCGATACTGCTACTCAAAATTCCATTAAGACTCAATTTAGCCCTTGGAGATCCATACAATAGCCTAAGAGTACGTATAAACCTCTCTCCAAAGCCCATCCTAGCAAGAACCTTCCAGAGGAAACGCCACTCCACCCTGTCAAAGGCCTTAGAGGCATCTAATGACAGGATGGAGCGGGCGGTCCCCCCAGGGGCCTGGATATTAGAAAAGAGCCGTTGTAGATTATAATGTGTACCCTTATTTTTAATGAAACCGCTCTGATCCGGATGGACTATGGAGGAGATGACCCCAGAGAGCCTTGTAGCAAGGACCCTCGCCAAAAGCTTTACATCTGCATTAAGCAGTGAAATTGGTCTGTAAGATTCTAAATCTAGAGGGTCCTTGCCTTTTTTTGGAATTAGTATCACTGTAGCCTCCATCATTGAGGCATCCATCATTTATTTATCCTTATTATTTTTACCTACTATTAATATTTTTTTTAAATGTATATGCATCAATAAACACTGTAGCTAATTGGTATATGGGCTTTTGTTTGTTCCAGGCAGCACTGGATAGTGAGTGCCAGCCATTATATACATTTTCAGATTTTTTATTATTTCATTTTCATGACATTTTTCTTTATTATTGCGTTTTTTTTGTTTTTTTCTTTAACGGAAAGGTGCCAACAATTTTTATCCACGGGTTTATCTGTCTATATATCTGTCTATGCTAGTGATGGCTTCACTTGTATTAAAGCGCTATCTGTCTATGTGTTTATATATTGATTTATATTTCTATCTATCATCTTAGCTCTCTATCTATTTAGCCATTTATCCGCCTATCTGTTTATTGACAGTATGAGATTCGTCCTGTCTATCTGTGAGGCCTAGAGTTTACTTAAATGGTTAAATCACAAAATGCAGGCCATTTATCAGAGCCCCTTGCTCAGATCGATGACATATAGCCATTACATAAATAGGCGAGCAGAGAATGGAGTTTGATTTTCCTCATACATCGAGATGCTGAGGTCCTCCACACTGACCTCTCAAATATCCGCAGTGAAGTGAATGGCAGCCAGGATACAATGAAGCTTGATAGAAAAAGTGAAAACAACCTTGCAGAAAGGGTACTAAAAATAAATTCCATCTGCTATTTAACATGCATAGCCCAGTAATGAAACTCTATCAGTTTCACACTGCTGATCGCGAAGATCACCCTGGTGTTAAAATAATCTTGTCTCCTTGACAGGCCTCAGTTTGTGTGAATAGAGGCAAGCTGTCAGTCACACTGTTTTATTGGCGGAATCTGTTTTATTGGGAATGTTGCTTTGTGTTGTTAGCCTCCCCTCGTGTTGTGTATACCATATACCCTCATATATGCCTGTATTACAGGATACAACTTCTTGCTCGTAACTTTTGGAAATTTTGTTCTCAAAATCTATAAGTAAGGCCTCATGCACACGACAGTATTTTTTCACTGTCCGCAAAACGGGGTTCCGTTGGTCCGTGATCCGTGACCGTTTTTTCGTCCGTGGGTCTTCCTTGATTTTTGGAGGATCCACGAACATGAAAAAAAAAGTCGTTTTAGTGTCCGCCTGGCCGTGCGGAGCCAAACGGATCCGTCCTGAATTACAATGCAAGTCAATGGGGACGGATCCATTTGACGTTGACACAATATGGTGCAATTGCAAACGGATCCGTCCCCATTGACTTTCAATGTAAAGTCTGGAGTCCCTTTTATCCCTTTTATCCCATCACCATGGGAACGCCTCTATGTTAGAATATACTGTCGGATATGAGTTACATCGTGAAAACTCATATCCCACAGTATATTCTAACACAGAGGCGTTCCTATGGTGATGGGGACGCTTCTAGTTAGAATATACTACAAACTGTGTACATGACTGCCCCCTGCTGCCTGGCAGCACCCGATCTCTTACAGGGGGCCGTGATCAGCACAATTAACCCCTCAGGTGCCGCTCCTGAAGGGGTTAATTATGCGTATCATAGCCCCCTGTAAGAGATCAGGGCTGCCAGGCAGCAGGGGGCAGACCCCCCCCTCCCCAGTTTGAATATCATTGGTGGCCAGTGCGGCCCCCCCCGCCCCCCTCCCTCCCTCTATTGTAATAATAGCATTGGTGGCACAGTGTGCGTCACCCCCTCCCTCCGTCTATTGCATTAACATTGGTGGCAGTGTGCACCACCCACCCGGCCCCCACCTTCCTCCTCTCTCTATTGTTTTAATACATTGGTGGCAGTGTGCGCCTCCCCCAGCCCCCCCTTCCTCCCTCTATTGTTTTAATACATTGGCAGCAGTGTGCGCCCCCCCTTCCTCCCTCTATTTTTTCAATACATTGGTGGCAGTGTGCGGCCCCCCTGTCCCCCCCGATCATTGGTGGCAGCGGAGTTCCGATTGGATTCCCAGTTTAATCGCTGGGGCTCCGATCGGTAACCATGGCAACCAGGACGCTACTGCAGTCCTGGTTGCCATAATTACTTAGCAATAGTAGAAGCATCATACTTACCTGCTGGCTGCTGCGATGTCTGTGTCCGGCCAGGAGCTCCTCCTACTGGTAAGTGACAGCAATGCGCCGCACAGACCTGTCACTTACCAGTAGGAGGAGCTCCCGGCCGGACACAGACATCGCAGCAGCCAGCAGGTAAGTATGATGCTTCTTCCGATCGGAGCCCCAGCGATTAAACTGGGACTCCGATCGGAACTCGGCTGCCACCAATGATGGGGGGGAGAGGGGAAGCCGCACACTGCCACCAATGTATTAAAACAATAGAGGGAGGAAGGGAGGGCGGGGGGGCGCACACTGCCACCAATGTATTAAAACAATAGAGGGAGGAAGGGGGGGGGGCGCACACTGCCACCGATGTATTAAAACAATTGAGGGAGGGAGGGGGGGCGGGGGGGCGCACACTGCCACCAATGTATTAAAACAATAGAGGGAGGAAGGGGGGTGGGGGGAGGTGCACACTGCCACCAATGTTAATGCAATAGAGGGAGGGAGGGGGGCGCACACTATTCCACCAATGCTATTATTACAATAGAGGGAGGGAGGGGGGGCCGGGGGGGATCCGCACTGGCCACCAATGAAATTTAAACTGGGGAGGGAGGGGGGTCTGCCCCCTGCTGCCTGGCAGCCCCGATCTCTTACAGGGGGCTATGATACGCACAATTAACCCCTTCAGGTGCAGCACCTGAGGGGTTAATTGTGCTGATCACGGCCCCCTGTAAGAGATCGGGTGCTGCCAGGCAGCAGGGGGCAGTCATGTACACAGTTCGTTGTATATTCTAACTACAAGCGTCCCCATCACCATGGGAACGCCTCTGTGTTAGAATATACTGTCGGATCTGAGTTTTCACGAAGCTCTGAAAAAGCTTTTATGCAGACGGATCTTTGAATCCGTCTGTATGAAAGTAACCTACGGCCACGGATCACGGACACGGATGCCAATCTTGTGTGCATCCGTGTTCTTTCACGGACCCATTGACTTGAATGGGTCCGTGAACCGTTGTCCGCCCAAAAAATAGGACAGGTCATATTTTTTTGACGGACAGGATACACGGATCACGGTCTCGGCTGCAAAACAGTGCATTTTCCGATTTTTCCACGGACCCATTGAAAGTCAATGGGTCCGCGAAAAAAAAACGGAAAACGGCACAACGGCCACGGATGCACACAACGGTCGTGTGCATGAGGCCTTGCAGTACTGAAATAAGATTCATTTAGCATATTCCTGTATGGGTATAACACCCATTTTATGTGGATCATAAGGACAAAATAAAGAAATAAATCAGATTAAAATCAAGAAATCATGATGCACACATAGAAAATTCTTAAACGGAGTCTGTCACTAATAAATTATCTAGTAAACAAGGCATAATGCCTTCTAGGGCTTGCTCAGCGGAATGTAATGATAACTTTCACATAGTGATACATTGCTTCATGCTGGTTAAAAAGTACTTTTAAATGAACAGTTAAGTGGATCAAGGGTGGGTCTAAGTCATTCTGCGCATCCGTGCTTCTCCTACTTCCTCTGTTAGCATCTGGGACAGGCAAGACAACTATGCAGGAACCTGGCTCTGTCAATCAAGGGAGGGTCTGGCAAAAAGATCACAGAGAGCACAGAGCGGCTTGGAAACACAATGACCTTTGGTGCAATGAAAAGAGTTTTGGAACTGCAAACACATATCAAAGAATGCAATAAAAATGTAGTATTTTTTTGTTTGATATCATAATCCTAACCAATGATTTCTTAGAACCTCACTGCCATCTGAGTCAAGTCCAAATTATATAAATTAGGTTCAGTTGTACATTTGTAGCATTTGGGACAAGAGGAAACAAAATGTATCTGTTGTAAAACACTGCTGGTAGAGAAACATTAGATGTGATTTATTTTGTGTAACATACATGTGAGATGTTTGTAGACCTTACTGCCACACACTTTGGGGACCACTTTATGACACTTGCCACCATTTGGCCATAAGTGTTTATTACAGAAAGATTTGTTTTTTAAATCTCTTTGATTGCCTGAGTCATCTAAATGGGCCTTGGAGTAATTCATGTGCTGTTTCCCACCATCATTGTTCTGATCCATAAGAGGAGAAGAATGAAAATAACAGAAGTGCCAGATCTGGCACATAACTGAGTTGAATGCAGCTGAACTGACTCTGACTATAGTGTAGTCCTTTTTTTGTGTTCAGGATCCTGTTTTCATCCTGGACAATAAAGTCCTGCATGCAGGACTTTTTTGTTCAGTCTATTTGATAGAATCTGTGATGGAGCCTTCTACACAGATGTGAACAAGCTCTAAGATAACTGAAACTGATTTTCAGTTGCACATATTCTGTTTCATGTGAGCAAACAGAGTACAAGGATAAGGCTTCAAAATATAAGTTTTGTATTTATTATTTTAGAAAATCTTTATAAATAATATGTTGTTTAATAGGGCACCCTGACTCTCATCCCTACATGTATTCTTGAATAAATAGCAGCAGACACACTTTAAAGGGTCAGTATGTGAGTGAGATACAATATTGTGTTAAATTAGCTTTGAAATATTGATAATTTTAACTAGGCAACAATAGTCCTGTCCGAGTCAATGAAACATGTTATTATTGTAATCAGTAACCTTAGAAATTGCCTGTCATATGAACTAATAGACTGCTTTCTACAGTAATTGGAAGAAAGGTACCTTGTTCTACATTATCTGCTGCATTATACTCAGTACTGGTCTAGGTAAGAATTCTGGATTTCCTTCCTAAGATAAGACGATCCAATTTGAGGTCCAAGTATTATGATGATTACAAATAGGTGTACAAAGAGTGCTTGCATACAGCAATTTTTGGCCGGTATACAAATGATTCCTTTGTTACACTGGCCAAAGTCTGACAATAGGAAGTCAGTCATTACTATAACTACTGAATATGCCTTGGCCACTACAATTCAATTACAATGGAACCAATTATTATTGATGATAAAAAATGGTGCATAAGCTAACCATTTACATTAGATAAATGTCATCTGAACCCATGAGACCATATAACCATCTAATGTGTCTCTCTTAATAACAGATATAGGAGCAGATAAGGATCAGTTCTCTGGGAGGGTTCTAGCAGCAACTTTTGTGCTCTCTTCCCTTACTCATTCCTATGGCTGTCCGCCAAACCAGCGTTAAGTGGATAGATATGGACATGGATAGAAATATTTTTTACATAGATATATATTAACCCTTTCCAGACCACCGCCATTCATGTAAGTGTCTTTAAAAATGGTGTACACTGAATAAAATATTATCATTATCGCAAAGTCATAGACACTACAAAATGTGATAAAAACTCCAGCTTACCCTGCAAAACAATTAGCCCCCAAACAGCCCTGTAGATGTAACAATAAAAAAGTTATGGGAGTCAGAATATGGCGACAAAAAACAAACAAACATTTTTTCTAGTTTTTTTTTCCAGAATTAAAACACAAGATAAACTAGATAAATGTTATATCGTTGTAATCGTACTGAGCTGGAGAATGAAGGTAACACATTCTCACATAGGAAATGCCGTAAAAACAAAACTCATAAAACTGTGGCCGAATTGCTTTTTTTCTTTTCCAATTCCACCCCATTTGGAATCTTTTTCCAGCTCCCCACTACATTATATGCAATAGTAAATGGTGTCATTAGAATGTACAACTTGTCCCACTAAAAACAAGCTCTTATACAGCTATTTGAATAGAAAATAAAAAAAAATATGGCTCTGGGAAGGCCAGAAATGAAAAATAAAAATGCAAAAAAAGAAAATTGACTGATGAACTTCATCAGATATCAGATATTGTGTTATTGTTAGGATACAGGATGTAACATGGTGTTTTTTGAATTTTTTGCAGGGTAAGAAACAGGATATTCCACGTGAAGATCAAGGTCCAACAATTAAAAACTTGGATTTTTGGCCAAACCTCATTACCTTAATGGTCACTATTATTGATGAGGACAAGATATCATATACTCCTACTCTAAACCAGTAAGTCTACTGTATACTCCTTTTTTATATGAATGATGTTAGTATATTTTGAATGGGCCCTTTTAACCTCCGTACAGATATAACTTGTGTTAAACCCATGGTTACTTGTGCTGGGCAATGTGTTTAACTGCAGTAGATGTGTTTTCTTCTTGCTTTGCTGGTGTCATGTATTGTAATTGGAAAGGTAGGACGTGCTAATAGCAACTATTGATTTATGATGTTCAGCTAGCTTCTATTATGGTTTACAGTACACAGTGGCCTCAGATGAGCAGACAAGAGTATCCAGCCTTGCAAAATAAGATAGATATTCTCCTCATACATGGGTTGAATTAGTCACGTTGATTATATCAAGGTATTTCCTATTATCTTTTCAATGCTTAGAAGAGACACATAACCTTACATGCCCTCCATGCAAGCTTTCTATAGAATGCAAAGAATGCATAGAATAATTATACATGCGCTACATGGATTACATGGATATATGCATTGTTTCCCCCTAAGGTTAACAATTATAACAAAGCTGTAAAATACTGTAAAATAATACCAGTGGTTTTCTAACGTATAACTAAAAGTCCTACAAGTGACATGCTATTAGCATACCTTAAATGTACACTGAAAATTACGAGCCACAAGGCTGTCGTACACTACTATATAATAAATGGCCTTGCAGTGTGTCAAGGGACATGAGGAACAGTCATAGTTGAAGACAATGGTCAGGGCTGCTAATTAGTAGTATAGTAAACTACAAAGCATATGTATTTTATCAAGGAAAATCATATACAAGTGCTATAACCATCAGTCCATTTAATGTGCATCTAAAATAAGAATCCTTTCCTTTATCCTCCAGAACATGAGCACTGAGTTTCTTACTAAAACTAAGTTACCAATGAATAAAATCAATCTCTACCAATCATCCTGTATTTCAACAGTGTTATGACATTTTCATGCTTTTTCACTTTTTAAGATTGTAGCCCCATTTTTAAATAGTTTTTAGGGTAATCCTTGAATCTTCCTTAAGCCCTTATTGAGGAAGGAAATGCTGATATCTGTTGCTTCAAATTGTTCATCTTTGTGGCCATGTTAGCATATGTTTGAATGGTGCTGTTGTCTCCATCTTCAAAATGGAACATACAAAGTCCAAGATTTAAATCTATTCCTGCCCCTATAAGTTTAACTAATTCTTTAACCTTCTCATAGAATATCATTGTCCTAGGACACAATCAAATACAGTGCCTTTAGGCATTTTACATTTGGGATATTCCTGTTTGTATGTTCCAAAATATGTGTCAAAGAAAATATTAATCAGATAAAAGGCATGATTCACAAGCTTAAACTGAATCTTCCTCCTAACATCTTCTCTCAATAGCATATCCATATGCACATATGCCCCATTCACACTTACAAGTTAACCCAGATATTTTCTAGAGTTTATCTGGAGGAGCTGTATGTGTAAATGCAAACATCTGCAATATCTGTTCTATTCTTTACCCAGACCCTTTCTTCCCATGGCCCTAGTACTAAATCTAGGTTTCATCCGATTGAACACAGTAGTGAACGTTCTGCTAAATAAAAGTGGGTGTGTTGAAGTACCCTATCTAGGCACCCATAATATTTGCTTTGTAGACACGCACACATTACATCTCTGGGCTCATAGCTACAAATGTGTAAAAGGCAAAGCTATGCACTTGATATTTCTGAAATTCTCCAGAATTTAGTTGTGAAAACAATTTCTCTTTCATAGCCTTCCTCTTAATTGTATTATGCAGAGTTCTGATTCCAGATCTAATTTCCATTTGCCCTTCCAGATATACAGTACAGACCAAAAGTTTGGACACACCATCTCATTCAAAGAGTTTTCTTTATTTTCATGACTATGAAAATTGTAGATTCACACTGAAGGTATCAAAACTATGAATTAACACATGTGGAATTATATACATAACAAAAAAGTGTGAAACAACTGAAAATATGTCATATTCTAGGTTCTTCAAAGTAGCCACCTTTTGCTTTGCACACTCTTGGCATTCTCTTGATGACCTTCAAGAGGTAGTCACCTGAAATGGTCTTCCAACAGTCTTGAAAGAGTTCCCAGAGATGCTTAGCACTTGTTGGCCCTTTTGCCTTCACTCTGCGGTCCAGCTCACCCCAAACCATCTCGATTGGGTTCAGGTCCGGTGACTGTGGAGGCCAGGTCATCTGGCGCAGCACCCTATCACTCTCCTTCATTGTCAAATAGCCCTTACACAGCCTGGAAGTGTGTTTGGGGTCATTGTCCTGTTGAAAAATAAATGATGGTCCAACTAAACGCAAACCGGATGGAATAGCATGCTGCTGCAAGATGCTGTGGTAGCCATGCTGGTTCAGTATGCCTTCAATTTTAAATAAATCCCCAACAGTGTCACCAGCAAAGCACCCCCACACCATCACACCTCCTCCTCCATGCTTCACGGTGGGAACCAGGCATGTAGAGTCCATCCGTTCACCTTTTCTGCGTCGCACAAAGACACGGTGGTTGGAACCAAAGATCTCAAATTTGGACTCATCAGACCAAAGCACAGATTTCCACTGGTCTAATGTCCATTCCTTGTGTTCTTTAGCCCAAACAAGTCTCTTCTGCTTGTTGCCTGTCCTTAGCAGTGGTTTCCTAGCAGATATTCTAACATGAAGGCCTGATTCACACAGTCTCCTCTTAACAGTTGTTCTAGAGATGTGTCTGCTGCTAGAACTCTGTGTGGCATTGACCTGGTCTCTAATCTGAGCTGCTGTTAACCTGCGATTTCTGAGGCTGGTTACTCGGACAAACTTATCCTCCGCAGCAGAGGTGACTCTTGGTCTTCCTTTCCTGGGGCGGTCCGCATGTAAGCCAGTTTCTTTGTAGCGCTTGATGGTTTTTGTGACTGCACTTGGGGACACTTTCAAAGTTTTCCCAATTTTTCATACTGACTGACCTTTTCATTTCCTAAAGTAATGCTGGCCACTCGTTTTTCTTTACGTAGCTGCTTTTTTCTTGCCATAATACAAATTCTAACAGTCTATTCAGTAGGACTATCAGCTGTGTATCCACCTGACTTCTCCACAACGCAACTGACGGTCCCAACCCAATTTATAAGGCAAGAAATCCCACTTATTAAACCTGACAGGGCACACCTGTAAAGTGAAA
Source organism: Bufo gargarizans (assembly GCF_014858855.1). NCBI lineage: Eukaryota > Metazoa > Chordata > Amphibia > Anura > Bufonidae > Bufo > Bufo gargarizans. The sequence continues at coordinate 166,403,420 of NC_058081.1, forward strand.
ACCATTTCAGGTGACTACCTCTTGAAGCTCATTAAGAGAATGCCAAGAGTGTGCAAAGCAGTAATCAAAGGAAAAGGTGGCTACTTTGAAGAACCTAGAATATGAAATATTTTCAGTTGTTTCACACTTTTTTGTTATGTATATAATTCTACATGTGTTAATTCATAGTTTTGATGCCTTCAGTGTGAATCTACAATTTTCATGGTCATGAAAATAAAGAAAATTCTTTGAATGAGAAGGTGTGTCCAAACTTTTGGTCTGTACTGCATATTTTCTTCTGGTCGTCAAAGTATTGTATATCTTTGTGCTATTGAGATTGTAGCTGTCCCCTCCCCCCACAAAAAAAAAAGATACTTCCAATTTATGGGTGTGAAGCAATGCTGTAAATAAAGTAAAATACATTTTTATTAAATAGTTGTTTTGGATCTTATTCAAATACAACATCAATCTGTCATCTTCCTTAAAGACTATGTACACTTTTTGGGGCATTTTTTTTTATTGTTGCATTGTACACATTATAAGCTAAAAAGGATTTATTTTCAATAGGTCTTTATTAAAAATATGGAGTCCTTTTCTCTGTACAGAGCTAAGATGCTCTGTTAGCAGGACCTGAATTGTCTCTATGCTCCATCAGGCAGGGACCTGACGGGCTAATTATCTCTGCTTTCTGACATTATAAGGCTACTTTCACACTAGCGTTCATGGGTCCGTTCGTGAGCTCCGTTTGAAGGAGCTCACGAGCGGACCCAAACGCCTCCGTCCAGCCCTGATGCAGTCTGAATGGAGCGGATCCGCTCAGACTGCATCAGTCTGGCGGCGTTCAGCCTCTGCTCCGCTCGCCTCCGCACGGACAGGCGGACAGCTGAACGCTGCTTGCAGCGTTCAGCTGTCCACCTGGCCGTGCGGAGGCGAGCGGATCCGTTCAGACTTACAATGTAAGTCAATGGGAACGGATCCGCTTGAAGATGTCACCCTATGGCTCAATCTTCAAGCGGATCCGTCCCCCATTGACTTTACATTGAAAGTCTGAACGGATCCGCTCAGGCTGCTTTCACACTTAGAATTTTTTCTAAGTTATTAATGCAGACGGATCCGTACTGAACGGAGCCTCCGTCTGCATTAATATGATCGGATAAGTTCAGAACGGATCCGATCAAGCGCAAGTGTGAAAGTAGCCTAAATAGTGTTGAGCGAAACGAGCTTCGGATGTTACCTTCGAAGTCACTTTGTTCAAAACTTAGGATTAATACTGTATGGAGATCCGTCTTCGTACAGTATTAAAATGTATGGGCTCCGATGAGCCGAAGTTAGTTATTCGCGAAGTCGCACATGGCTTTGTTAAATAACTTTAGTACTTGATTTTTAAAAACTTGAACACAAACTCGGCTTTGGTTCCAAATAGTACCTCGAAACCAAAGCCAAGTTCGGTTTCAAGTTTTAGAGTGGTTTTCCACTTTAAAAATCAACTACCAAAGTTATTCAACGATGTCACGCGTGACTTCGCAAATAACTAACTTTAGCTCATCGGAGATGAAAATAGGATGCACACAGCTAGAAAAACTGTTAACCCTTGGTGACAGAATGGTTCAATATTTTTAATAAAGACCAAATGAAAAAAATATTTTTAGCCACTTACTAATGTATTGTTAATATCCATATTGCTTCCTTTTCTGGCTTGATTACATTTTTCCATCACATTATACACTGCTTGTTTTCATGGTTATGACCACCCTGGATTGCAGAGTAGTTGTAACCATGAAAATAAGCAATGTATACTGTAATGTGATGGGAAAATGAATCCAGCCAGCAAAGGAGGCAATATGGACAATCACAATACATTAGTAAGTGCCTTGTATTAACCTTCTCTACATGATAAATGCCATTTGCTGAAGTGAGACAGTACTTTTAAGGCCTCTTTCACACGGGTGTCATGTTTTTTGCCCGGATAAGAGGCGGGTGCGTTGCGGGAAAATGCACGATTTTTCCACGCGAGTGCAAAACATTGTCATGCGTTTTGCACTCGCGTGAGAAAAATCGCGCATGTTTGGTACCCAAACCCGAACTTCTGTGAGATTGATGTTCTGAGGATTGTATTATTTTCCCTTATATCATGGTTATAAGGGAAAATAATAGCATTCAGAATACAGAATGCATAGTATAATAGTGCTGGAAGGGTTAAAAAAAAATAAAAAAGTTAACTCACCTTATCCTCTTGATCGCGTAGTTCCCGGTCTCTGCTTTACTAGCTGTGGGCTAAAGGACCTGTGGTGATGTCAGATCACATGCTCCATCACCATGGTGATGGACCATGTGATTGGACCATGTGATCTGACATCACCACAGGTCCTTTAGCCCACAGCTAGTAAAGAACAGACCGGGAACTACGCGATCAAGAGGATAAGGTTAGTTAACTTTTTTTTATTTTTTTAACCCTTCCAGCACTATTATACTATGCATTCTGTAGTCAGAATGCTATTATTTTCCCTTATAACCATGTTATAAGGGAAAATAATACAGTGAATAGACTGTCACCTAGAACCCATGCGTGAAAATCGCACCGCATCCGCACTTGCTTGCGGATGCTTGCGATTTTCACGCAACCCCATTCATTTCTATGGGGCCTGCGTTACGTGAAAAACGCAGAATATAGAACATGCTGCGATTTTCACGCAACGCATAAGTGATGCGTGAAAATCACCGCTCATGTGAACAGCCCCATAGAAATGAATGGGTCAGGATTCAGTGCGGGTGCAATGCGTTCAACTCACGCATCGCACCCGCACGGAAAACTCGCCCGTGTGAAAGGGGCCTAAGTCTCAAAACAGATTAGTCAATAAGAGCTTAAGGCTGTGCCACATTCTATCTACACAAACTCAAATGGCTATTTAGACAGATTTTAAATGGAATATAACTTTTAGAATCAGAACACATGCTGTGGATTTTGATAGCTGCAGTACTAATATCAGCATTTGCAGTCATGCCTTTATTAACTATGCAGATAAATTACAGGTTTGTGCGCCGGGCAATCATGTGAACTCCAACTCATTTGCTTATTGCTTGTAAGATATTTTAAATAATCCAACATTTCTCCAACTTTTCTGCTTCCGAGTAAGAGAGTGAAAAGAGAAAAGATAAAAGAAGGATGTCAGATTTCCTGACATTGTCATTCTTCATCCTAATGAGTGCTGAAAGTGGGAAATGTGTGGCTTTTTCTCTCTCCCTGCAGGACGCTCTTATGCTTCCTGAAGCTGCATTCAGTAATCATGTCTGTTTGCAAACTCAGGTAATCATTAGTGCATGATTGCGACACCGCACTATTGTGTTATGCTGTGATACTATTCGGTAATCTTTCCTCCATTTGTTATACAAGTAAGTGCCAGTCTGCTGGCTCTTTGGCTCAATAGCAGTTGTGGAATTAATCTTGCTCTAGGTGTTTTGCATGAAGAGCTTTAACTCAGGATTTATCGAGGTTGAGTACTCAGTGCCACCATTTACAAAACATTAAAAAATATTATGGAGCATATTTAAAGTGATATTCTCAGTTATGGCATATACCATACAAAACCATACAGTCTATGGCCACCAGCATCTATTCTACCCCAATGGGAATTGCTGCTTGGCTTCTGCGCCTGCTAATGTCTTTGCTCTCCCAGCGGGCATTTCCTGCTCCACGCTTCAAGCATCTTCAGACTATCCCCACCTCCTGCTGAATATTGGTGCTATGTAAATAAAGAAAATTAATATTATTCTAGTGCTTGCTTCCATAGCAATTTATCTTCCCAGCTCCAAAAAGACGAGCTGTTGCATGGCCTAGTCCGTCCCTAGCAAGGCTGCTGTCCTTGGGATATTTAAAGGGGATGTCTGGATTAAGAGCAGAGACCCAGTATGTCACCGGATCTAATGAAAAAGTCCTTGCCCTGCACTGAATCAAATTAAATGCTCCAATACTCATCTCAGAGGGGCTGCCTGGGTGAAAAGAGGATATGTCCGGAGGTTATGGGAAGGTGCCTAAGCAATAAGCTTTGTAGCTAGCTTAGCACCTTAAGGCTGGGTTCACACCTGAGCGTTTTACAGCGCGTTCCTACGCGCTGTAAAACGCTCAACAAGGAGAAACCAATGATTCCCTATGGGAATGGTTCACACTTGGGCGTTTTACAGCGCGTACGATCGCGCTGTAAAACGCCCGACGCTCCAAAAAGTACATGAGCGACTTTTGGGGCGTTTGTGGCCATAGGACACTGTAGTGAATCACACAAACGCGCGTCAAACGCGCGTTTACTATTACAAAAACGCGCATAAAAATGCGCGTCAAAAACGCGCGTAAAACGCGCGTTTGCACAATGCTCAAGTGTGAACCCAGCCAAAAAGGTGTTTTGTGTCTTCTGAACTCCTGTGCCAGATGCCTATGCCTCTGCCTGGATACTGTGTTGATCCTGTTCAGCCCATCCAAACTTCTGCCTGTTCTTTGTACAGACCCTATGCTTCCTGCCTGACTTAAAAAGGTTTTCAGAGATATTTTTACTGATGACTTTTCCAGTCAGCTGTTTGAGAAAGCATCAGTGTTCGCAGTAGAGCCACAGCCTTCTTGCAGCTTTCCCTAGGCCATGTGATATCACATTTATTGGGCATATGGCCTAGGTGCAATACCAAGCACAGCCACTGCCAAGTGGAAAACACTGTGTATGATGAGCAGCAGGATTGCCGCTGCCCTACTGATCGGTGGTGATGAATGGCAGGGGCTATTTTCGAATTTGCAATATTTCACGAATATTTGGGCGAATATTCGTCATATATTCGCAAATTCGAGATTATTTTCTTGATTGCGAAAAATCAGCAATGTAATATATGCTTAATGCGCACAAAATACAGGCGTGGGTCACTTTTGCTACATTTTCCAAGCTGCTAGAAGTTTCCTGAGACTGGAGAAAATGGTTGGCACGGCAGAACATTAAAAATGGCTTTATATGCAGTTAGAGTGCTCCAATATATTTGCGCTAATCAGCACTAATGAGGTGAATATTTTGACGCAATACGTGAAACTTCACATTTTACCAGGTCTGCATGTATGTATGGACAGCAGATCCTATCACACTACCTAACACACTGCACTGCAACAGCTGCACTATATCAGGATATAACCTACATCTACCACTATCTGTATTATATATATAAGCTATCTAACTATCTATCTGCTGTAGTGTGGAAAGCACAGAGCACAGTAATAACACTGCTGTCTCTCTCAGAACTTTAAAAAAAAACTGTAGAAAATGTCTGCTGGGGAGGTTCTTATATAGTAAGGTGTAGGCAACTTTCCTATTGGTTGCTAGGGATGTTGCTAAGCTTAGACAAAGACATTGCAGTCTTCTCATTGGCCCACAAGCAAGAAGGAAGGTTACTGATGAGAAAAAACATCTAGAATATTCGAAATTACGAATATATATCACTATATTCTAAATATTCGCAAATTCTCGAAGTGCCGATATTCGATTAATATTCACGATTTAAATATTCGCGCCCAACTCTACTCGCCAATGACATTGCAACGGTGAGCATTGTAATTCCAGCTCCTGGAAAAGGAATGAGTAGTTGTACTTACACTCTGTTGTAGTTACACATTGTCCCATGCTGCTGCAGTGTTGACGGTGAGCAGGTAACCAATAAAAAGGCTGCTGACTCTTATTTTCAGGGGAGCTGTGAGTCTGACCACCGCTGATCTGATATTGATGGCTAGTAATGGACAAACATCGGCCAGGACGTTTCGCGAACAGGCAATCGCGATCAAATGTTCGTGAACCGCGCGTTCGCGGAGGGTCCCATTCACTTTAATGGCAGGCAAACCTGAAAAACCTTCACGTCATATTTGCAGCCACCAAATACTTACTAGAAGTGCACAAATAGCCCCACAACATAGACAGTGACATACCTACTTTAGGCCACTGGAGTACAGGCCCCAAAAATTAGGCATTCACCTGACAGAAAATAACTTGTGATTATGTGGCTGGAGGTATATTAGGTGGTCACTGGATAACATTTTTACTGTAGGCCACTGGAGTAGAGGAAGGCTGCGTTACCGCAGTGTTCTGCTCCAGACTCGATGTGCCTGATATGGAAACTGAGAGCAGACCGATGCAGGCGGCGTGTGGAGCTAATTTTGTAATAATTTACTGTGGGCTTGACAAACGTATGTAAAGCTTGGATAGGGGGTCACTCAATATCAGGCAAACACACGATGAAATAGTATCCACACTAAACTTTATAATAATTGAGCATAAAACATAGCAAACATCAATATCTCATGCAGGTTAAAACATATCATAAAAAAAACAAAGTTGCAAAAAGTCCCAATGTCTATAGTCGCAATGGCCGCAATATGGGGGAACTGAAAAATAACCCGAAGAACAAGTCAATCCAATTTGAGTCAAATTGCTATCAAAATGGAGATGTAATTCAAAGTCATCAATTCATATGTACTTATATATAATATATATATAGCAGAAGAAATGGATGCTGTTATATAAATTGATTGGTTGTACGTTACCACATTTTTATCCGGCAATCACCGGTTCTTTTGTATGGCGTGATGTTCGTACTTGTCCGATCAGACGTATGGGTGAGATCTCCTGCTCCTCTGCATAGGATACAGCGATGTAACAGAATTCTCCGCTGTGACCTTCCAGGACCTGCGTGGCGTCCCACGTTGTTCACTGCTTGGTTATGTGCTGCTGACGTCTTTTGAGCGGGGATTCAAATCTCCTGAGTTCGAAGTTAATCATTTCGGACGTAGTCGATGTTCCAAATGTTGAATAGTGCACGTCGAAATTAATAATTTGGAGCGCTCCTTTTCGATATTCCCTCACTGTTGCTACCACTCGTGTCTGTTTCGTCTTGGAGTGTCTCCCTCTTCTAATCTTCCATCTCCCCTGTGTGGTTGTGTCTTTCTGTGTGTTCTCGGTTCGAAGTCCTGTGTCGGATAGTGAGTCTGTGATGAGTAATAGTGATCGTGATTCCGTCTCTGTGATGTGTCTTTTACTGGTGTTTGTCCGTGTCTTAAATTGTATTGGTGTGTTTGCCTGTATTCCCTCCCCGTTGTCCTTATTGGTGTTGGTGTCCGGACTTTTTTCAGTTTTGTTTTGTGATGTGGGGGTGTGTAATCTAAAAAAAGAGGTGATGAAAGTGATTCATATCTATTTGTTGTGGGGACATTATATTGATTTATATGTCCCCTCTTATTAGTGTCTTGCTGTGTTTTTTCAAAGGTATTATAAGTTATTGTGGGCTTGACAAACTTATAATACCTTTGAAAAAGAAAATTGTCAGAGGTGTATACGTTTATTTTTGGTGTTGCTCGGGTCTGGTGGGGGCCCATTCCTGGGAACACATTCCTGCTGCAAACAAAGAACCTGCTGCTTTTGGTTCCTGCAGAGTTAGGCCGAGCTATGTGTAGGCCTTATACTCGACCGTTACCATGTACCTACTGCTGCTGTCAGTCCTGATGAGTTATGTGTAGGTCTTATACTCCACCGTTACCATGTACCTGCTGCTGTCTGTCCTAAACCTGATGAGTTTGCTCTGGACTAAAAGGGCCTTACTGCAACCTTATCTGTTAATATTACACAAAAACATAACAATTTTCAAAAACGAAAGCACACGTTAGAACTGAACAAAATATTTATTTGCAATTTGGGAAACAAATATGCCTCTGTGGCAATTTCTTAAGTTTGTCTAGAAGGTCCAAAAGCTCCTGGATTCTCTGACTGTGCTGCTTCTCTATCTGCTGCACCTTTCTTTTAAAAAATCAGCTGCTGATTCACCTGCTGCTCCTGGAGTTCCTGCATTGATTTTAGGTGCTCCTGTTGCAGCAGCCTTATTTTTTTTATTCAATTTGTACTGTAAGGATAAAAAAATATTTAAAAAAAAATGAAAATTACTTGCAATTCAGATAAGGCTACTTTTACACTTGCGGCAGAGTGATCCGGCAAGCAGTTCCGTCGCCGTTAAAATGTATGTCAACTGATGGCATTAGTAGGACTGGTCAGGATCCCGATCAGTCTTAAAAATGCCTGATCAGTCAAAAAAATACATGAATGCATTGAAATGCCGGATCCGTCTTTCCGGTGTCATCCGGCATTTTTTTTTTTTACCAGACCGGAAGAACGGATCCGGAATTCCGGTACTTTGAATGCCGGATCTGGCACTAATACATTACTATGGAAAAAAGGCAAGTCTTCAGTTTTTTTCGCCGGAAATAAAACCGTAGCATGCTACGGTTTTCTCTTTTGCCTGATCAGTCAAAATGACTAAACGGAAGACATTCTTATGCATCCTGAATGGATTACTCTCCATTCAGAATGCATGGGGATATACCTGATCAGTTCTTTTCCAGCATTGAGCCCTTTTGACGAAACTCTGTGCCGGAAAAGAAAAAATAGTGTGAAAGTACCCTTAAGAGGCAATTAGTGCATTGTGTGGAGTATTTGTTAAAGCACTCCCGATTTACATCTCAATTTGTTAGTTTATGATATGTATGATAATTATATAGTTGGTTAATTAGTGATAGTTCAGTATAAATACAGTCAGGTCCATAAATATTGGGACATCGGCACAATTCTAATTTTTTTGGCTCTATACACCAACACAATGGATTTGAAATGAAACAAACAAGATGTGTTTTAACTGCAGACTGTTAGATTTAATTTGAGGGTATTTACATCCAAATCAGGTGAACGGTGTAGGAATTACAACAGTTTGCATATGTGCCTCCCACTTGTTAAGGAACCAAAAGTAATGGGACAGAATAATAATCATAAATCAAACTTTCACTTTTTAATACTTGGTTGCAAATCCTTTACAGTCAATTACAGCCTGAAGTCTGGAATGCATAGACATCACCAGACGCTGGGTTTAATCCCTGGTGATGCTCTGCCAGGCCTCTACTGCAACTGTCTTCAGTTCCTGCTTGTTCTTGGGGCATTTTCCCTTCAGTTTTGTCTTCAGCAAGTGAAATGCATGCTTAATCGGATTCAGGTCAGGGGATTGACTTGGCCATTGCATAGCATTTCACTTCTTTTCCTTAAAAAACTCTCTGGTTGCTTTTGCAGTATGCTTTGGGTCATTGTCCATCTGCACTGTGAAGCGCCATCCAATGAGTTCTGAAGCATTTGGCTGAATATGAGCAGATAATATTGCCCAAAACACTTCAGAATTCATCCTGCTGCTTTTGTTAGCAGTAACATTATCAATAAATACAAGAGAACCAGTTCCATTGGCAGCCATACATGCCCACGCCATGACACTACCACCACCATGCTTCACAGATGAGGTGGTATGCTTAGGATCATGAGCAGTTCCTTTCCTTATCCATACTCTTCTTTTCGCATCACTCTGGCACAAGTTGATCTTGGTCTCATTGGTCCATAGGATGGTCCACAGGCTGTGTATAAGAAGATGTATAACGTATACCAGCTGTACATATATAATTATACAAGGAGATACCCAGGTTATAACAGCATGATCTAATTAAATTAATTATAATTTATACCAGCTGTACATTTATAATGATATACAGATGATGCCCAAGTTATTCCAGCTTAGTCCATATATAATTTATACTCAGATATACAGTCCTGTAAGTACCTGGAGCAGTGGAATCTGTGCTAACCTTGTGCCTAGTGGGCTGAGTGCTGATTCTGCTGGCTCTTCAAGCACTGGACGGCCTGGACCAGCGTGGAATCATAGGTGACAGGCAGTGCCAGTGAGCATTGATCAGACTGGCACCCGCGTGTCACAGCCACTCCCGCCTGAACTAAAGGTATAAATATGCAGCAACGCAGATGACTTTGTGATGTCACGTCATACAGCGCACTGTGCGGTCCGGACATAAGTAAAGCCATCCTGACCCGTGCCAGCTGCCAACACCCATGTAACCACAAAAAAAGGAGAACTTCCGGCCGTCCATCCTGGCCTTGCGCTGGACGGAGGACCAGGAGCCTGAAAACCGGATTGTCCCATTACCCTAGTGTGTGTGTGTGTGTGTAATATACTGTGTGGCAGGAAAATGGATGTGCAATGTGCATGTGGGAGATATTTCTCTGCTGTCTATACATACATGCTACAGACATAGTGGTGTGATGTCACAACAAAACTTAGTGCACCAATCAGTAATATTTACTTAGACCTAATAAAATTTGAAGTTGCATGTATTACGATTGCGCATCATTAATGCCGATTTGCGCAAAAACACTCTATCTGCATATAAAGCTATTGTTCAAACAGTGCTGCAATGTAAAATTATTTACAGTGATCAGGAGTTCTTCCTCACATTTGCGAAAGTTGCTGACAACCATCTTCTCCAGTCTCAGGAAACTGCTATCAGTATGACAACTAGCAAAACTAGGCCATGCCTGTATCGCATATGCGCAATACACGCATACCGTACTGCATTGCCGATTTCGCAATCAAGAAAATCATCTCTAATTCTCGAATATATGACGAACATTCTACCGAATATTCGCTTAATATCGCAAATTCAAATTTTGCCCCTGCCGCTCATCACTAGTCGCCGCTAAACATCAGCAAGGCGAGCCATGGCCCTGTAAGATCTTCTAAAATGGCCAAAGATTTTCCTGGCCTGCCACAAGATGTCCTGGGGTATTTGGCAACGAATCGCTGCACAACTAAGTATAGGACGTGTGCCACGCAAGGCACGTGTGTAATTTTGCCCTGTTTCAGCGCGCTCAGCAGATTGGCACCGTTGTTGCGCACCACTTTACCAACTGTCAAATTGAGCGGGGTTAGCTACTGATCGGCCTGTGACCAGAGAGCTGAAAGCAGTGCAGGACCGATGTGGCTCTTGGCTTCCAGGCACAACAACCTTCCATTGCGGTCTGCCAATGACCACAAATTTTCTAAAGGCCTCTCAGTGCACCAGTTTATCTGGCGTTAGTTGGCGGGCTACCAGTTCCGACAAGCCAGCGGTCAGACGTTGGGCAAGAGGGTTATCTGTCATCATCAACATTTTACTCTCAATATTTGGTTGAAGCAAATATAACAATTTTATTAATCAGTATTTTGTGAACACAGGTGTATCGCAGGCTTCAATCAGTATTTGGTGGAAGCAGGTGTATCAAACCCCTAATCAGTCTTTTGTTGAAGCAGGTGTATCCTAGGCCTCAATCAATATTTGATGGAAGCAGGTGTATCACAGGCCTCAATCAGTATTTGGTGGTATCAGGTATATCAAACCCCTTAATCAGTAATTTGTGAAAGCAGGTGTATCGCAGGCCTCAATCAGTATTTTGTGGAAGCAGGTATATCAAACCCTTTATTCTGTATTTTGTGGAAGCAGGTATATCGCACCCCTCAATCAGTATTTTGTGGACGCAGGTATATAGAACCCATTAATCAATATTTGGTGAAAGCAGGTATATTACACCCCTCAATCAGTATTTTGAGGAAGCAGGAATATCAAACCCCTTAATTAGTATTTTGTGGAAGCAGGTGTATCACAAGCCTCAATCAATATTTGGTGGAAGCAGGTATATCAATCCCCTTAATCAGTATTTTGTGGAAGCAGGTGTATCGCCCCCCTCAATCAGTATTTTGTGAAAGCAGGTATATCAAACCCCTTAATCAGTATTTTGTGGAAGCAGGTGTATCTCAGGCCTTAATCAGTATTTGGTGGAAGCAGGCATATCAAACCCCTTAATCAGTATTTTGTCAAAGCAGGTATATCGCCCCCCAATCAATCAGTATTTTGTGGAAGCAGGTATATCAAACCCCTTAATCAGTATTTTGTGGAAGCTGGTATATTGCACCCCTCAATCAGTTTTTTCTTTGGGCAACAGGTATATCACACCCGTTGCAAATAATTGTTTCAATAGCGCTTGTCCCTCTATATACCTGCGGTATTGCTGCAGAACCGCACACAACTGCTGCAGAATACAAATTCACTATATACTTTCTATGTTAGAAAGTATATTATAGGTATATCACACCCCTCAATCAGTTTTTTTGGGGGCAACATTTATATCACATCAGTTACAATTAGTTATTCCAATAGCGTTTGTCCCTCTATATAGCTGCGGTATCGCAGCAGAACCACACACAACTGCTGCACAATACAAATGCACTATAATATACTTTCTATGTTAGAAAGTATATTATAAGTATATCACACCCCTCAGTATATCACACCTATCGATAGCACACCTATAACAGTCCTTAAAAGGACTTTTGTGGTCCTATTAGCTAGCGTTTGGTGTCCCTAACAGTCTGTCTCTGCTCCACAAATCAATCTCTCCCTACGCTGGCAAAACACAGAATGTAAAATGGCTGCAAGATCAGGTTATCGTATAGAGTGGGAGTGTGTCCATGTGCTGAAACGTCTCAATTTGCTGTCCTGTCCCACCTGATGTGTGTGTCATAGGTCAAAGTTCAGCGCAATGCAAAATAATATGGCGCCACCAGACATATGTTCGCATGTTCGGCGAATCGCGAACATGCAAAGTTCGCCGCTAAACGACTGCCAGGCGAACCGCAAGGCCATCTCTATTGATGACCTGTCGTGAAGATTCCTTTCATCATTTGCTATTTTGCTGATCATGCTGCAATCTGGAGCTATGTGAGAACACTTAAAGAACTGTTATACTAAGAGTTATTGTGCTTTGTCTATGGTTATAAATACGGCATAGAGACATTCCTTTGCCTTAGGTGTTTTACGGTACACTGGAAGATGTTTCATGACATGGAACTGCTTAGCAAATAGATCTCATTATCCTTTATGCTTGAAGCCAGTCTTGTTTTATATTGCTACAATATTGCCTACTATTTTTATTCCTAAAGAAATAATCCTTAGAAATGTAATGGTTATGATACTGACAATGCAACAAACTATGTTTATAATGATCTCAGACAAAGAAATATAACAAATGTGGGATTATTGAGTACAACTCTCTAAATTAAATCACTGAGATTCCCAGAGGTCAGTATAATGTATGGTGCATTCTGCTCAAATAGATAAAGAAACCTGAATATCCATATAAAGGAACATAGTGAATCATTATCTGCTATGTTTAAAGGTGTTGGCCACTAGTGATGGATGAACATCGGCCAGGACGGTTCGCGAACGCGCGAACGCGATCAAATGTTCGCGAACCACAAGTTCGCGGAGGGCCCTTTTCACTTTAATGGCAGGTGAACCTGAAAAACCTTCAGCTCATATTTGCAGCCACCAAATACTTAGTTGATGTGTACAAATAGTCCCACAACATGGACAGTGACATACTAGAGGGGGATCAATGACAAAAATTCTAAAAAAAATATGTATCTTAATCAGGGGACATTTTTATGCGTCTTAAAGGGAAATTCTCTGAAATGTGTCCTGTTGGAACGTAGAATTTTTTTATTTTAGGCCACAGGAGTACATTGTTCCAATGTCATTTGTCACTATCTGTAGCTGAGGTAATGCAGCTAAACCACAAGCAATTGCCGCACTACCCAAATGCACTATATAGAAAGTATATAATTGGTATATAACACCCCTGCTTCAAAAAGTTTTTTGGGGGTGCAACTGGTATATCACACCAGTAGAAATTATTTGTTCCAATAGTGTTTGACACTTTGTGTAGCTGCAGTATCGCAGCAGAACCGCACACAACTGCTGCACAATACAAATGCACTATAATATACATTCTATGTTAGAAAGAATAATATAAGTATATCACACCCCTAAGGAAGTCACAACTATCAATAGCACACCTATACCAATCTTGATACCAATCAAGGACTTTTGTGGCCCAATTAGCTAGCGTTTGGTGTCCCTAACAGTCTGTACCTGCTCCACACAGCAACCTCTCCCTACACTGGCGAAAGACTGAATGTAAAATGGCGGCCAGATCAGGTTTATTTATAAGGTAGGGGGTATGTCCATGTGCTGAAACGTCTCAATTGGCTGTCCTGTACCACCTGATGGATGTGTGATGGGTAGGGTTGAGCGAACCCGAAATGTAAAGTTTGGGTTCGTACCGAACTTTAGGATTTTTGGACCCCGGACCCGAACCCGAACATTTTCGTAAAAGTTCGGGTTCGGCGCTTTCTTGGCACTTTTTGAAAGGCTGCACAGCAGCCAATCAACAAGCGTCATACTACTTGCCCTAAGAGGCCATCACAGCCATGCCTACTAATGGTGATTGGCCAGAGCAGCATGTGACCCAGTCTATATATATGCTTGGGTCACGTAGTGCTGCACATCACTCTGCTATTACAAGTGTAGGGAGAGGATGCTGCTGGACTTCTGATTTCAGGGAGAGAATAGGAGAGAATCTATCTCAGTGATCTACAGACAAATAGTTGTGTGGGTGCAGGGCACTATCGTTTTACCCTGCCCTGAGCTCATTGACCAAAAATACTAACTTTTAGAATTCTGTTTAGTTAGGTGGGTGGCGGCAGTGGCCATTTTATGCATGCTCAGTGCACCAGCACTGCATCTGAGCTTTTGGGACATTGCAAATCACCATTTTTGGGGGGCAAACTACAACATCTGGATTAGTCAGTGTGCAATTTATGGTAGAAATACACCCATCATTTTCTGGGGTTTGAAAAACACACATAAAAAAAAAAAAATGTATTTGCCAGATCTGCAATGTTAAATTCAAGTTAAACATATACAGCATTCATATTCTGTTAGCAAAAAAGCACTTTTTGGCCAATCTACAACATCTGTATTAGTCACTCTGCAATTTAAGCTAGAAATACACCCATTATTTGCTGGGTTTTGAATTACACGCTTATTTGACATAAAACACTATTTTCAGGCCTTGCAGCATCAGCACGTGTGAAATTACAGGCGTATATACTGCTGTCAAATTCAGTTGTTAAACAGTCATTTGGGCTCCAAAAATTTAGTTGGCAGCCTTTGATGCAGATGTCATTGTGAGATACACCCTTAATACATTTGGGTTACATTCAGAGATTTTAAATACCGGCATTTGGTGCACCAATATTGAATTCAGGCCTACAGAGGTTCAGGCCCTGTGAGATACCACCTCTACATTTGAATTGTTTGAATTAGGCATTTGAAATACAGCCATTTGAAATACAGCCTTTTTGTGCAAAGATATATTTACTTCAGGTCTACACTGATTCAGGGCGTGTGAGATCCCCCCTCTACATACAGGGGTTTAAATTAGGCATTTGAAATACCGCCTTTTTGTGCAAAGATATATTTACTTCATGCCTACACTGATTCAGGGCGTTTGTGATCCCCACTATAAATACAGGGGTTTGAATTAGGCATTTGAAATACAGTCATTTGAAATACATCCTTTTTGTGGAAAGATATATTTACTTCAGGCCTACAGTGGTTCAGGCCCTATAAGATACTCCCTCTACATACAGGGGTTTGAGTCAGGCATTTGAAATATAGCCATTTGAAATACAGCCTTTTTGTGCAAAGATATATTTACTTCACGCCTTTACTGATTCAGGGCGTGTGTGATCCCCCTATAAATACAGGGTTTTGAATCAGGCATTTGAAATACAGCCAATTGAAATACAGCCATTTGAAATACAGACATCTTGTGCAAAGAAAGCTTTAATTGAGGCCTAGTCTGGTTCAGGCCGTGTGAGATACACCCTTAACATACAGTCGTTCTTTTTTTACTATTAATTAAATACCCATTTAGGGCAAGATCCTAAATTCAAAAAATATGAGGAGAGCGTCAAATAAGGGACGTGGCCCAGGTCGTGGTGCTGCTGGTGGAGCTCCTGTTGCAGGGAGAGGACATGGTCGAGCTGTGCCAGTTGCACGCACAAGTGAAACCCCTTCCTCAGGTGCGAGTAGGCGACAAAACCTGCAGCGATATTTGGTCTAATGCTGCTCTACGAATGGTGAGGCCTGAACAAGTACAGGCGATAGTAGATTGGGTTGCTGACAGTGGATCCAGTTCCTTCACATTGTCTCCCACCCAGTCTCCTGCTGAAAAACCAGTTTGCACCTGCAGCCGATGTCCATCAGTCTTTCACCTTACCCCCTTGCAAATGAGCCAAGCAGTCTGAGCCCCAAGTCATTCAGCAGTCTCTTCTGCTTTTTGAAGACTCTGTTAGCAGGATTTCCCAGGGCCATCCACCTAGCCCTGCCACAGAAGTAAAAGAGATTGAGTGCACCGATGCCCAACCACTTATTTTTCAAGATGAGTTCATGGGAGGACCATCGCAGCACGTCTCGGATGATGACGAAACACAGGTGCCAACTGCTGCGGCTTTCGAAAGCGTGCAGACTGACAAGGAAGTCAGGAGTGAAGACTGGGTGGAAGAAGATGTGGAGGACGATGAGGTCCTCGGCCCCACATGGAATCAAGTTCATGCGAGTGACCGATGTAGTTCGGAGGAAGAGGCGGTGGTCGCACAGAGCCACCAGCACAGCAGAAGAGGAAGCAGGGTGCAAAAGCGGAGTGGCCGTCCTCTAGACAGTACACCTCCTACTGCCCACCACAGCAAGGGGACCGAGCACACCAAAGCCAGCTCCAAGGAGTTTCCTGGCGTGACAGTTCTTCAGACAATGTGCTGACGACAAGACACGAGTGGTTTGAATGCTGTGCAATCAGACATAAACGTTCTCAACCTGAGCACAACCTGCATGACAAGGCATTTAAGTGCAAAGCACGAGCTGCAGTGGAGTAGATACCTCAAAAACCAAGAAAGGTCTCTGGCTCCTCCTGCTTCCTCTTCTGCTGCATTCGCGGCCTCTTCATCTACCTCTGGAGTGACAGTGCCACCTGACACCCCACAAAAAGAGGATCTGCCAGCAACACCAACACCTGGGTCACCAAGCATCTCCACAATGTCACACGGAAGCGTTCAGCTCTCCATATCCCAAACGCTGAAGAGGAAGTACCCCCCTACCCACCCGCGATCCCTAGCCCTGAATGCCAGCATTTCTAAATTACTTGCCTTTGAAATGCTGTCATTTTCGTCTGGTGAAGACGGATAGTTTTAAAGGCCTTATGGCGGTGGCTGTCCCAGAGTACGTTGTGCGCAGCCGCCACTACTTTTCAAGGCGAGCCATCTCTTCCCTTCACAACCAAGTAGGGGACAAAATCAGGTGTGCACTGCGCAACGTCATCTGTGGCAAGGTGAACCTGACTACGAATACGCGGACCAGTAACCACGGTCAGGGCCGTTATAACTCCATAACAGCACACTGGGTAAATGCAGTGGTGGCTGGGACTGAGGCGGATAGCAGTTTGGCGCATGTCCTTCCACCACCGAGGATTGCAGGGCGCTTCAGTTTGCCTCCTGTTGCTTCCTCCTCCTACTCCGCTTCCTCATCCTCTACCAGCTCCTCATCCGGTCAACGTAACACCTTCACCACCAATTCAGCACAGCCAGGGGTAAACGACAGCAGGCAGTTTTAAAACTTATCTGTTTGGGGGACGACAAACCCCACACCGCGCAGGAGCTGTGGACGGGCCTTAGACAACAGACCGGCGAGTGGTTTGTGCCAGTCAGCCTCAAGCTCGGCCTGGTGGTGTGCGATAATGGGAAAAATCTCGTAGCAGCTTTGGGACTAGACGCAAATTTGGTGGTGCAGAGATTCCTTAAAAATTACCCTGACATGTCAGAGCTGCTGCATAAAGTGCGGGCCATCTGTGTGCGCTTTCGGCGTTCTCATCCTGCTGCTGCTCGCCTGTCAGCGCTGCAGCAGAACTTCGGCCTTCCCGCTCACTGCCTCAAAAGCGACGTGCCCACAAGGTGGTACTCCACCTTGCACATGCTGGCCAGACTGTGCGAGCAGCAGCAGGCGATAGTGGAGTTTCAGCTGCAGCACGCACGGTGAGTCTCTCGGCGGAACAGCACCACTTCACCACCAATGACTGGGCCTCCATGCGAGACCTGTGTTCCTTGTTGCGCTGTTTCGAGTACTCCACCAACATGGCCAGTGTCGATAACGCCGTTCTCAGCTTTACTATACCACTTTTATGCCTCCTTGAATAAACACTCATGGCGATGATGGAAGAGGATGTGGCACAGGAGGAGGAGGAGGAAGAGGGATCATTTCATAGGGTTTCCGGCCAGTCATTCCCAAGTGGCTCCGAGGGTGGGTTCCTGCACCCACAAACCCAAGGTACACAATTGTCCAGCCAGGGTACAGTTCTGGAGAATGAGGAGGTGGAGGAGGAGGAGGAGGAGATGCAGGAGGAGGAACCATATTCACAGCAGGGTGGCACCCAGACCAGCTCATGGCCATCACTGGTGCGTGGATGGGGGGATACAGAGGACACAGATGATACACCTCCCAAAGAGGACAGCTTTTGTTGCCTCAGGGCAGCCTGGCACACATGAGCGATTACATGCTGCAGTGTCTCCGCAACGACCGCTGAGTTGCCCACATTCTAACTTGTGCTGATTACTGGGTGGCCACGCTTCTGGATCCCTGTTACAAGGACAACGTACTGTCCTTAATTCCGTCACTGGAGCGTGATCGTAAGATGCGCGAGTACAAGCGCATGCTGGTAGACACGCTGCTGGTGGCATTCCCACCTGACAGCGGGGGCACAGTGGAAGCACAAGGCGAAGGCAGAGGACCAGGAAGAGGTTGCCAATGCAGCTGGGGCACCGGCAGCACCTCAGAAGGCAGGGTTCGTATGGCCGAAATTTGAAAAAGCTTTGTCAGCATGCCACAACAACCAGCACCAATGGCTGATATGGAACGTCTTAGCAGGAGGCAGCATTTCACCAACATGGTGGAGCAGTATGTGTGCACACGCCTACATGTACTGAATGACGGGTCTGCCCACTTCAACTTCTGGGTCTCCAAATTGGGCACAAGGCCTGAGCTTATCCTTTACACCTTGGAGGTGCTGGCCTGCTCTGCAGCCAGTGTATTATCTGAACGTGTGTTCAGCACGGCAGGGGCCGTCATCACAGACAAGCGCAGCCGCCTGTCCACAGCCAACGTGGACTAGCTCACGTTCATTAAAATGAAACCAGACTTGGATCCCACAAGACTTGTCTGTACCTTGTGCAAAAAAGACATTTATACCACCATCAAACATACATTCTTGTACTCAAGTCAAGTGCAATGATTCTTTGTTGTATTTATTTATTTATTTGTCCCAATATTTTGGGGGCTACCTACCCCATTAAAAAAACAAAAACAAAAAAACATTGTTGGCTACCTCCTCCTCCTCCATTGCTGCCTCCACCTACAACACCACATTCACCGCCTCCACAACCTCCGACTCCATATCCACCTCCTTCTCTGAGTTTCAGGTTAATAATTTGTAGTTATATTATTTTATTTTAAGTTATTTCCCTATCCACATTTGTTTAAAGAGCAGTTGCCATGCTCTTAAGCACATTTTACTGCCTTTTACATCCCTCTAGCCTTTTCAAAGACTTTTTTAGAGCCATTTTAATGCAAAAAAGTGTCAATATTGAAAACATTCTTATTTTCAATTGTCGGGTGACATTTTACCATATTTGGCATATACAAACCCCTGCTGTGCCTGGGTGACAGGGGCCTAAATCTCTCAAAATCCTCTGTTCTATTGCTAGGTGACATGAACCCCCTTTTGTCGTGAATAAACCCCTGCTGTGCCTGGGTGATAGGGGACTAAATCTCTCAAAATCCTCAGTTCTATTGCTAGGTGACATGAACCCCCTTTTGCCGTGAATGAACCCCTGCTGTGCCTGGGTGACAGGGGTCTAAATCTCTCAAAATCCTCTGTTCTATTGCTGGGTGACATGAACCCCCTTTTTTTTCATGAATGAGCCCCTGTTGTGCCTGGGTGACAGGGGCCTAAATCTCTCAAAATCCTCTGTTCTATTGCTGGGTGACATGAACCCCCTTTTGCCGTGATTGAACCCCTGCTGTGCCTGGGTGACAGGGGCCTAGATCTCTCAAAATCCTCTGTTCTATTGATGGGTGACATGAATCCTAATGACCTAATAAGTGTTTTGCCTGGTAACATGACCCTCCATTAGCAGCCATTTTATAGACAAGACCTCTGTATAAAGATCACAAAAGACTTGGCCAACAAGGGGGCATACTTTATTAAATATAGAAAATTGAGCAAAACATCAACAAAGTACTGTATAGTAACTTATATGCACACTAATCAAAAGTAGCCAGTAAGTGGCCAATAGAGATGGCCTTGCGGTTAGCACCGGCACCATATTATTTTACATTGCGAAGAATTTTGACCCATGACTAGAGATGAGCGGACACCTGGATGTTCGGGTTCGACGAGTTCGGCCGAACTTCACAAAAAAGTTTAATTTCGGGACCCGAACCTGACCCGAACCTGAACCCCATTGAAGTCAATGGGGACCTGAACTTTTGGGCACTACAATGGCTCTAAAATAGTCCTGGAAAGGGCTAGAGGGCTGCAAAAGGCATCAATAGGGAAATGACTTAAAATTACATAAAATAAAGAAAAATAATTAAAAATAACAATCTGGATCTAGGAGAAGGAGGTTGAGAAGGCGGTGGATGGGTGGATGTGGTGGTGTAGGTTGACGTGGCGGTGTAGGTGGAAGCAGCGGCGGTGAAGGAGGAATAGGTTGACAACACTGATTTGTGTTATTTTTTAATTTTAACCCCTTAAGGACATAGGGCGTACAGGTACTGCGGCTGGCAGTGATCGGAACCCGGTGCCTGCTCAAATAATTGAGCAGGCCCCTAGGCTAAATGCGCGGGGGGTCCCGTGACCCCCCATGTGGGCGATCGTGGCAAACCGCAGGTCAATTCAGACCTGCGGTTTGCTGCGATTTCTGCAGTTTCTGATCCCCGCAGTCCCTGACCGCGGGGATCAGAAACTTTAGCATTCGTAAAATATAAATGTATCCCTCCCCCCTGCACCCCTGAATGATTTTTTCCGGGTGGGAGGTGCAGGGGGAGTGTTGCAGGCGGTGCGGGAGCGGGCGGTGCGGCAGGCAGGTTCGCGATCCCCCGCCTCCCATTGAATAATCATTGGTGTCTGGTGGGTATACCAGGGTGCCAGCACATTGCTGGCACCCTGGTATAAACGGCTGACATCGGTGATGCAATGTAAGCCGTTTAACCCTTTCCATACAGCGGTCCGTACGGACCGCTGTATGGAAAAGGTTAACAACTCAGGGAGCTCCCTCCCTCTCCCATCAGGGGGCTGCTGTGCCTTTGCAGCCCCCCGATGGGAGAGGGAGAGAGCCCCCAGACAGCCCCCCAAGAGCCCATCACCGATGTCAGCCGTTTAACCCTTTCCATACAGCGGTCCATACGGACCGCTGTATGGAAAAGGTTAACAACTCAGGGAGCTCCCTCCCTCTCCCATCAGGGGGCTGCTGTGCCTTTACAGCCCCCCGATGGGAGAGGGAGAGAGCCCCCAGACAGCCCCCCAAGAGCCCCGTCCTTACCCTTTCCTGTCTGCGCAGTTCTGACCATTACTGAGCAGACAGGGAAGGTTCCCATGGCAACAGGACGCCTTCTCAGGCATCCTGCTGTCCATGGTGCTGAACAGATCTATGCTAAAGGCATAGATCTGTTCAGACAAAGTATAAGTAAAATACAGTACTGTATTATACAGACATCAGACCCACTGGATCTTCAAGAACCAAGTGGGTCTGGGTCAAAAAAATGTAAAAAAAAAGTGAAAAAAGTTAAGATAAAAAAACATTTATCACTGAAAAAAATAAAAAAATAAATAAAATACACTACACATATTAGGTATCGCCGCATCTGTAATGACCTGATCTATAAAATGGTTATGTTACTTTCCCCGCACGGTGAATGCCATAAAAATAAAAAAATAAAAACTATGATAAAATTGAAATTTTGCCCACCTTACTTCCCAAGAAAGGTAATAAAAGTGATCAAAAAAGTCGCATGTACGGCAAAATTGTAAAAATCAAACCGTCATCTCATCCCGCAAAAAGCATACCCTACCCAAGATAATCGCCCAAAAACTGAAAAAACTATGGCTCTTACACTATGGAAACACTAAAACATGATTTTTTTTTGTTTCAAAAATGAAATCATTGTGTAAAACTTACATAAATAAAAAAGTATACATATTAGGTATTGCCGCATCCATATCGACCGGCTCTATAAAAATATTACATGACCTAACCCCTTAGGTGACCACCGTAAAAAAATAAAAATAAAAACGGTGTAAAAAAAAGCCATTTTTTGTCATCTTACGTCACAAAAAGTGTAATAGCAAGCAATTAAAAAGTCATTTGCACCCCAAAATAGTGCCAATCAAACCATTATCTCATCCCGCAAGAAATGAAACCCTACTTAAGATAATCGCACAAAAACTAAAAAAACTATGGCTCTTAGACTATGGAGACACTAAAACTTTTTTTTGTTTTAAAAATAAATTCATTATGTAAAACTTACATAAATAAAAAAAAATGGTATACATATTAGGTATTGCTGCGTCCGTGACAACCTGCTCTATAAAATTACCACATGATCTAACCTGTCAGATGAATGTTGTAAATAACAAGAAAAAAAAACGGTGCCAAAAAAGCTATTTCTTGTTACCTTGCCGCACAAAAAGTGTAATATAGAGCAACCAAAAATCATATGTACCCTAAACTAGTACCAACAAAATTGCCACCCTATCCTGTAGTTTCTAAAATGGGGTCACTTTTTTGGAGTTTCTACTCTAGGGGTGCATCAGGGGGGCTTCAAATGTTAACCCTTGCTTTGTAACTGGAAAAAAAAATATTAAAATGGAAAATCTGCCAAAAAAAGTGAAATTTTGAAATTGTGTCTCTATTTTCCATTAAATCTTGTGGAACACCTAAAGGGTTTACAAAGTTTGTAAAATCAGTTTTGAATACCTTGAGGGGTGTAGTTTCTTAGATAGGGTCACTTTTATGGAGTTTCTACTCTATGGGTGCATCAGGGGGGGCTTCAAATGGGATATGGTGTAGAAAAAAGCTGTCCAGCAAAATCTGCCTTCCAAAAACCGTATGGCATTCCTTTCCTTCTGCGCCCTGCCGTATGCCCGTACAGCAGTTTTAGACCACATATGGGGTGTTTCTGTAAACTACAGAATCAGGGCCATAAATAATGAGTTTTGTTTGGCTGTTAACCCTTGCTTTGTAACTGGAAAAAAAATATTAAAATGGAAAATCTGCCAAAAAAGTGAAATTTTGAAATTGTATCTCTATTTTCCATTAAATATTGTGCAACACCTAAAGGGTTAATGAAGTTTGTAAAATAAGTTTTGAATACCTTGAGGGGTGTAGTTTCTTAGATGGGGTCACTTTTATGGAGTTTCTACTCTAGGGTTGCATCAGGGGGGCTTCAAATGGGACATGGTGTCAAAAAACCAGTCCGGCAAAACCTGCCTTCCAAAAACCAAACGGCGCACCTTTCACTCTACGCCCCGCTGTGTGGCCACCTATGGGGTGTTTCTGTAAACGGCAGAGTCAGGGCAATAAAGATACAGTCTTGTTTGGCTGTTAACCCTTGCTTTGTTACTGGAAAAAATGGGTTAAAATGGAAAATTAGGCAAAAAAATGAAATTCTCAAATTTCATCCCCATTTGCCAATAACTCTAGTGCAACACCTAAAGCGTTAACGAAGTTTGTAAAATCAGTTTTGAATACCTTGAGGGGTGTAGTTTATAGAATGGGGTCATTTTTGGGTGGTTTATATTATGTAAGCCTTGCAAAGTGACTTCAGAGCTGTAGTGGTCCCTAAAAATTGGGTTTTTGTAAATTTCTGAAAAATTTCAAGATTTGCTTCTAAACTTCTAAGCCTTGTAACATCCTCAAAAAATAAAATGTAATTCCCAAAATAATTCAAACATGAAGTAGACATATGGGGAATGTAAAGTCATCACAATTTTTAGGGGTATTACTATCTATTACAGAAGTAGAGAAACTGAAACTTTGAAATTTGCTAATTTTTCCCAATTTTTGGTAAATTAGGTATAAGTCAAAGCGTTTTAAAGTTATCACCACTTAAAGTGACACTGGTCAGATTTGCAAAAAATGGCCTGGTCCTAAGGTGAAATAAGGCTGTGTCCTTAAGGGGTTAAATTGGGGTATCCCCCCAAAATATTGGGACATATAAACAAATAAACAAAGAATAAGTGCACTTGAGTACAAGAATGGATGGTTGAGGCTGGTATAAATGTATATTCTGCACAAGGTACGGACAAGTCCTGTGGGATCCATGCCTGGTTCATTTTAATAAACGGAAGCTTGTCCACATTGGCTGCGGCCCGTGATAATGCTCTCTGCCGTGCTAAACACACGTTCACACTCTACACTGGCTGCAGGGCAGGTCAGCACCTCCAAGGTTGACAAAGCTTTTCCACATTTTTGCCATGCTAACCCTGCCTTCTCAGGTGCTGGCGGTGCCCCAGCTGCATTGGCGACCTCTTCCTCCTCCTCTGCCTTTGCCTTGTGCTTCCACTGTGCCCCCGCTGTCAGGTGGGAATGTTATCATCAGCGTGCGCT
Source organism: Bufo gargarizans (assembly GCF_014858855.1). Taxonomy (NCBI): domain Eukaryota; kingdom Metazoa; phylum Chordata; class Amphibia; order Anura; family Bufonidae; genus Bufo; species Bufo gargarizans. Next base: position 166,427,879 of record NC_058081.1, read on the forward strand.
TGTAGTCACGCATCTTCCGATCAGTAACAGATGTTTTCACTACATTTAGTTCCCTGTCAGCAATATCAATATCTAAAGCCTGGAAAATCCTTTTAATAGAACATTTTCTTTAATAAAAATACATACAGACGTTTTATCAATTGTAAAATATACCAGTAGTTTGGTTATGTCTTGAGGATTCCTTACAGTGAAATTGCATGAAAATTACTGATATATTGTCAAACGCATGGCCTGCTGTGTTCTCTGAGGACTACATGCTAGAACGAGTGCCATAAACTATGGTTAATAGTTAGATATCAAATTATAGCATGTAAAACTTGAAAATCATACATTCACCTGAACCAGGAATTACTGTGACAGCCTTCACATATTGTCACATGTTTTCTCAAATTAGAAATTTGTTCTCAGTAGTATGTTTCCTATTAATTTTGCTGTATAAATTGTATTGGATGAAGACATTATACCCCATGCATTCTTGGACAGATTTGACAAATTAAAAAATAATGCGAAAACATAAATATACTAGTACCTCTAAACAATCTTGAATAAAGTACACACTCATGCTACCACAGCTGCAGTGTAAAAGAAAACAAACATTATATGTGGCAGAACACTACTCCATGTGAAAACTGTAAACATGGATAAATCTGAACTGCTTTAAAATTGTGGTGTGGCCCATCTACCAGTGACAAGGTGCTTCCACATATGGGATCTGCACTAAAAGTCTTCCCTCTCTTTGGCCTGAAGCCTACAACATTCAGGGCAATGTAGAGCCCAGCTATAATATACTTAGAAGCCCATGGCAGATGGGCAGGAATGCATGGCCCAAACAAAGGCAACCACTCCCCCAAATGTACAATGCAAAAAAACTAAGTTAGACCAGCACCTCCAAACATTAAAGTAACGTACAGGTGCTTGATAAAAAATGTGTACAAATAACTTAGAATTTTCATATAGTAAGTATAGCAGTGCATTGCTGTACATACTATATATCTGTGCACACTGCATTAACATATACACCATACACATCAGTACATTGCAGTATATAATATATATCTGTATACACTGCATCTATTATACCTTGTACCTGTGACATTAGTACACTGCTGTATATATTACATATCTGTAGCCACTGCATCTATTACTCATACCTCACATATCAGGACACTGCTTTATGTGCTATATACCTGTATACACTGCATCTATTATACCTTGTACCTCACATACTAGTACAATGCTGTATATACATACTATATATCTGTACACACTGCCTATATTATATTTTGCACCTCGTATATCAGTTCACGGCTTCACTGCTGGATATATTATATATTTGTACACACTCCATCTATTATACTGTATAATATATGCCTTGTGTGTGTGTATATATATATATATATATATATATATATATTTATATGTATGTATATATATATATATATATATATATATATTATATAGAATAGTGTACTGATGTGAGTCGTACAAGGTTTAATAGATGAAGTGTGTACAGAAATATATGGTTAGTTATACATTATGGTCACTGTGTGTGAGGTACATTAGGTAGTTGTAACTGTCTGCAGTATTATACGGTATATGAGTGAGATATGAGTAAAAACAGAGAATGGGGGCAAATGAAGTCCATTCTAGTCTCAATAGAAAGCTCACCCAGCAGTTCTTATCCATGCTGTTGGGGGTTGAAGAGGACATGTGATTATTAGTGATGAGCAGCATAGGCAATATTCGTTTTCACGATATCTCATGAATTTTTGGCCTAATATTCGCCATAAATTCGCAAATTCTAGAAATCGTGATCTCCAGTTACTATTTTCTTGATTGCGAAAATCAGCAATGTAATATGCACACATTGTGCACGCAATACAGGCGTGGCTCAATTTTGCTACATTTTTCCTGAAATTGGAGTAAATGGTTGGCAGCAACTTTCGTGACTGTGAGGAAGAACTCCTGATCACTGTAAATAATTTTACATTACAGCACTGTTTTTCATTACATTTTGCATGCATGGCTGAACAATAGCTTTTATATGCAGTTATAGTGCACCAATATATTCGCGATTGCGCAAATCGGCACTAATGATGCGCAAATGTTTTGGCGCAATACATGCAACTTCACATTTTATCACAGTCTGAGTAGATATTGCAAACCGGATTCCAAAAAAGTTGGGACACTAAACAAATTGTGAATAAAAACTGAATGCAATGATGTGGAGATGGCAAATGTCAATATTTTATTTGTAATAGAACGTAGATGACAGATCAAACGTTTAATCCCAGTAAATGTATCGTTTTAAAGGAAAAAGAGCTTCTCAGAGTGGCAGTGTCTATTAGAAGCCAAAATGGGTAGAGGATCACCAATTCCCACAATGTTGCGCAGAAAGATAGTGGAGCAATATCAGAAAGGTGTTACCCAGCGAAAAATTGCAAAGACTTTGCATCTATCATCATCAACTGTGCATAACATCATCCGAAGATTCAGAGAATCTGGAACAATCTCTGTGCGTAAGGGTCAAGGCCGTAAAACCATACTGGATGCCCGTGATCTCCGGGGCCTTAAACGACACTGCACCACAAACAGGAATGCTACTGTAAAGGAAATCACAGAATGGGCTCAGGAATACTTCCAGAAACCATTGTCAGTGAACACAATCCACCGTGCCATCCGCCGTTGCCAGCTGAAACTCTACAGTGCAAAGAAGAAGCCATTTCTAAGCAAGATCCACAAGCTCAGGCGTTTTCACTGGGCCAGGGATCATTTAAAATGGAGTGTGGCAAAATGGAAGACAGTTCTGTGGTCAGACGAGTCACGATTCGAAGTTCTTTTTGGAAATCTGGGACGCCATGTCATCCGGACCAAAGAGGACAAGGACAACCCAAGTTGTTATCAACACTCAGTTCAGAAGCCTGCATCTCTGATGGCATGGGGTTGCATGAGTGCGTGTGGCATGGGCAGCTTGCATGTCTGGAAAGGCACCATTAATGCAGAAAAATATATTTAGGTTCTAGAACAACATATGCTCCCATCCAGACGTCATCTCTTTCAGGGAAGACCCTGCATTTTTCAACAAGATAATGCCAGACCACATTCTGCATCAATAACAACATCATGGCTGCGTAGGAGAAGGATCCGGGTACTGAAATGGCCAGTCTGCAGTCCAGATCTTTCACCTATAGAGAACATTTGGTGCATCATAAAGAGGAAGGTGCAACAAAGAAGGCCCAAGACGATTGAACAGTTAGAGGCCTGTATTAGACAAGAATGGGAGAGCATTCCTATTTCTAAACTTGAGAAACTGGTCTCCTCGGTCCCCAGATGTCTGTTGAGTGTTGTAAGAAGAAGGGGAGATGCCACACAGTGGTGAAAATGGCCTTGTCCCAACTTTTTTGGGATTTGTTGACACCATGAAATTCTGATTCAACATATTTTTCCCTTAAAATGGTACATTTTCTCAGTTTAAACTTTTGTTCCGTGATTTATGTTCTATTCTGAATAAAATATTAGAAGTTGGCACCTCCACATCATTGCATTCAGTTTTTATTCACGATTTGTATAGTGTCCCAACTTTTTTGGAATCCGGTTTGTACGTATTATTACTGACTGATTATCTGTAATATATATATATATATATATATATATATATATATATATGTGTATATATATATATATATATATATATATATGAGCTAACAATCTAATGTAATTAAATAAGGATCCAGGTGACTCAGCAAAGCACAGAGCACAGCAATGTCACTGCTCTATCTCTCAGAACTGCACAAAACAGCTGAAAATGGCTGCTTTGGAGTTTCCTGTATAGTAAGGGGTAGGCAACTTTCCTATTGGTTGCTAGGGATGTTGCTAAGCTCAGACAAAGATATTGCAGCCTTCTCATTGGCCCACAAGCAAGAAGCAGTGTGGGTATTGATGAAAAAAATCTAGAATATTCACGATTACGAAGATATTGTACTATATTCTAGATCTTCACAAATTCTCAAAGTGCCAATATTCACGATAAAAATTCGTGATTAGAATATTTGCGGTCAACACTAGTGATTAGGTCCTGGCACATGCATTCTTTCTAACCTGGGAACTACACCATTCTCTGCTCAATTTCTTTACTAGATGGAGCATGACCTGTGATGATGAGGATTATGTAATCACAGGTCTTGGCAGATGCAGTTTTCTAACCTGAGAACTATATTATTCTCTGCACAGTTCCCTTTCTAGATGTGCAGGTCCTTTAGCTTTCTGTAGTGGGAATCTAGACTTTAGCTAGACTAGAGCCTATGTTGAACATAATTAGGGACAGGGCCTTTGGTTCACTGTGAGCTACTCTACCCCAAGGGCCATACCGATGTCCATATCGAATGGCAGACATCTCTGTTTTGAAGACATAAATCAGAATGGCCATCAGAATCGGGGCTAAAGAGCAATTTTACCACCTTAGGCTTGTCAAAGGATATTTTGGTAGGCCCCCTACTTGTTGATATACCTTTACTCAACCTAAAATTAATGCAAATGCAGTGCAGACTAGCAGATATTTAGGTATAGACATGTATACAAAAATTTCATATTGCTTAAGATTTCAGGGTTTTTTAATCAGATATTTGAAACATGCAAAGTGAGAAACCACAGACATGCTGTGAACCATGTAGAAACATAGAAAAAAAGATAGGGGGTCATTTACTATTCTGAGATACGCCACGCTCACGCCCAATCTAAAATTGTGGGTGTGGTGTGGGCAGGGAAGGGGACAGGCCACCAATTCACCATTTTTTATTCCTGGTTTAGGCATAGAAAATGATCTAAATGTAAGACAGCTAGAAAGCTTTCTTACATTTAGAACTGGCGCTGGAAGCTGGAAGTTAGGCTTGCGTCTCTTCATAACTTCGGCGGAATCACTGCCAGTTATGGGCTTCTATTAAACACCGGTCTTACTTAATAAATGTGCCCCCATACAGGCTATAACTGGCTTCATATCATATTGTATGGGGGAGGATCACTTTGATAAATATTAAAGTTGTCTTTGGCCAAATAGTAGAGTGGATTTTTTTTTGTTGTTGCTTTCTGCTCCTTGCAAATACTTTCACCGATATTTCAACCCCAGGCTGCTCGTTTTAGATTTCAGAGTTCTGTTAGACTTATATAATTTTTCCTTTATTGTATACTGTTTTCCCATTAAATACACAGTGGAGCAGATATATTAAGATACTGTCCAGCGCCATTGTTAGTTTGTGCCAAATTTGTGACTTGGATGTCTAACTTTGTGATGTTGTTTTAGAAATTGATGAAGGTATGAAGTGACACAAGGTGCCACAATGCACCATAGGACAATGCACTGTCAGAACACTGCACTGCTTTTTAGACCACTCTGGAGCTGCTGTTGTTTCTGTCCAAAAAATGTGCTAAAAACTTTCTGAGACTGCAGCAAAACAGGGCACAAAATTGTCTAGACAAAAATTTTGTGCTAAAGTTATCTAAAAAAAAAACCTTGTGTCTGGCATGTCATAATTGAAACAAAACACTTCACTTCATACACTTCATATATTTGGCACAGCATGCATGAGCCATGTATTCTGAAGCAAATCAAGATACTTTAGACAAGTTTGCTTGGTGTTCTACTTATGAACAATTAGTTCAATTAGTAATTAAGAAAAGCATTTAATCACTTTTCCAATTTCATCACTTTGAAAGAGCTGTCTGGTAAACAGATATTGAAATGAACCTATTGCTTTTATCAGGAGTAGTTATTGACCTAAAAAAATCTAGCTTCACAGTTATCTTTTAATCAGTCTAACAGGATGATGAACGCTTGCAGGCTTATTTATCACTGTTTCAGAAGTCTTGCTCTTTAGTGTTAGTTTGCCCATGCTGAGAAAAGAATCTTATATTGATGGCAAATATTTCATGCTGCGAGTACGTCTTCTGCTAAGCCCAAAGGCACTCAATACATTAATTAACCAGAAATCCACTGCTCTGCTTTCCCACATTTACGTGGTTATGGCTACCTCGCATTTGCGATTCTGCTCCTGTATTATTTCAGGACTGTATAAATGATGACATTATCAGTTTTGTGGCTTGAAGTATGAATGCATTACTAAAAATGATGATGTGTCAGAATTATCATTGATCTGTACACAGTTCTGGGTTTGAAATGCTGAGATCTGACAGTGGAAACAGCAGGGCGCTTGAATGACATTGACTATCTGATCAATGCTAAGGAATAAACATAGATGGGAAAAATATCCTCAGTCGAGGTGGTAGACAATGAGTTATGATTTGTTGGGTGAAAACTGAATTACTGTTGTAGCAAACAGCGATTTACTAGTCAACACAGAGTGTTCTTCTGTATTTTCTGCACCATGTCCACAATAGACATTTAGAAGTCACAGGATTCCATCACCAGTTATGATGTAACCTTTATTAATCATATATAAAATCTCATTTGGACCCCAAAATAGTGGACTAAAATATAGTGGGCTAACCAGAGGTGGATTCGGTATAGTATTTAGGACAGAAAATGCTGACCCTCAACCGTTGTCCGTAGCATTGTCCAACCCTGCCTATAAACAGAATGGCCACCTATATAGGGATGATCCCATATCAGGAACCTCCTATGTGAACCTAGAAAGCACTGATAAGGGACAGGAAACACCACCGTAGAGATGTAAAGTCTGTAAGTGCAGTCAATTGGTCCTTGTATCAAAAACAGAAAATCGGTACACAAACTGTACTGAATCACTGATTTTAACTGTATATATTAACCGATGTAAAAGCCCCATATCTATTTAGTTTTCCCTTAAAATATAGGGTTAATGATCATAAAAAAAAATTCCTGATGTGTTTTCCTGCACCATTCAAGGTGCTGTTCATCAGGGTACAAACGGTAATACCAATAGAGATGATACCCTGTATAAATGGGCTAATGAAAAGCTGATGGTTTAACCAAGTCGTTCTCACACTCCCACAGTTGTCCCTTTTAATTAACTATAGCCCAAAGACAAAACAAGTAGATATATCTAGTAAACCATAGACGGATAACAACGCATTTTTATGCTATTCAAATAGTCTCCGTGCAGGTGGCTTTTTATATTTGCGTATCCCCAGGGAGTGTTTAAAAGTTGCAAATTGTCCCAGAATGTACACGAGGCCAGAGGAAGGTGGCCAGTCTGGTAGTGATCGCACATTTGGACCACTAATTTTTCAATGTTTATGGGACTGTGCTCAGCTGTTTCGGTCAGTCTTATAGATACTGAATGTAGTGGCAGGGTTATTGCATGGCAATTTCTTCATTCAAGCTCCTCTTCACTATGGTAGTGCAGTGAGGAAGACTGGGTGGTTTAGGACCCCTAATTTAGTGATCAGACATTTTTAACCTGCAGATAGGTGATAAATGTTAATTGTGGAACAGACCCTTTAATGAAGATCTGTGTTCTAGTAAAAATTTGCAAACTCCCATAAAAAAGGCTGCACTCTATTTTGAGTAATACACCATCTGAGATGATTGACCACATATTATGTTATTGTGTTCCTCAAACAAACAAGAAGTCTGGCAGCTCATTTAGACCATCCTTCTGTTAAAACGTGTTTAGGGAGAGAGCAGAAGAGGCCATGAAAAAGACCGAAGAAAGAAGGGTAAAAGTGCAGAGGACATTATGGTTATCAATAGTGTTGAGCGAATCGAAGCCCAAAAAATTGACTTAGATCTGAATTTCAGGAAAAATGCAAATTCACCGCAAAGCCAAATTTCCTTGCTCTTCATGGTAAAAAATAAATTTTTCCTGAAATGGTGATAATAAAAAAAAAACATACTCAGTTCATCTATTTGCTCGTGGAGAGGCCGCGGCAACCATCTTGATTGAAGATACTGTGCAAAATCTCTTGCGGGGTGGCGTGTAATGTCACCTCACCAGCACGCTGGCTGGGTACGGTGATGCCATCAGTAATGACGTAACCACTCCCGGCCAGCGTGATGACGTCATTTCACATAGTGGCTTCAATTAAGATGACCGGGACCGCCTCACCGCAAGCAAATGGATAAGGCTACTTTCACACTAACGTTTTTGCTGTTTCCTTCAGGGCTCAGCAAAAATGCTTATGTTACTAATAATACAACGATCTGCATCCATTATGAACAGATCTGGTTGTATTATCTTTAACATACCCAAGACAGATCCGTCATGAACACTTTTTTCTATTGTATCAGAAAGTGTCAGAGTTAAACAAATCTGTCCCCTTTGACTTGCATTGTGGTTCATGATGGATCCGTCTTGCTTCTCATCCCATGATGGAAAGAAAACCGCTCTCCGGTATGAGAACACAACCAAACTGAACGGAATGCATTTTGGAGCATTCCATTCAGTTCAGTTACGTTTTGTCCTCATTGATAATGAATGGGGACAAAACTGAAGCATTTTTCTCTGGTATTGAGACCCTATGGCCGATCTCGATACTGGAAAATAGAACCACTAGTGTGAAAGTAGCCTACGGTGAATATTTTATTATAAATTTTTTTTAACCTGATTAACCCCTGAAAGGCCTCAATTGTAGCAGAAGATGATGTGATCAGCTATGAACATGGCATCTTAGGGGATCAATGACTGAGAGCAGTGTGATCGTCATTCCACATCATTGTGCCCACTACATACAAAGTAATGTGCTTCGTGACAAAGTAATTCATCACAAAAATTTAATTTCTTTGTGAAATTCGACGAAGCAGCCAAATCTAATTTTTCATAACTTTGCTCATCACTAGTCATCAACGTAATCACTAGGCAGAAGGGCAATCTACGTTCCGTTTACTGCGCATATACAGAGTGCACCAGAGGTGACATAGGACTCTGCTTACAAGCATGGATGGATAACTGTGGTATAAAATAGATTGACTTAGTGGTATGTGGTGACAAATGCCCTTTAAGTTGGTTACTTCAATTCATCAGCTCAAAATGCTTTTATTCCGTAAGTGTATTCTTCAGTGCTTAAAGTGGTTGTACAACAGTAAGATTTATTTTATTTTTTTATCTATGACTCACAGGGAGTTTAAACAAAAAAAAAAAAAACAATGCTCATCCCAAGTGAACTATTGCTTTTACGATGTTGCTCTGGTCCCTGCTATTCCTCACTTCCTATTTCCAGCTTCACACACCAGATATACCAGGAACCACCTGCTCAGTCAACCACTGGATGAGGAGGTTCACCTCTACAGCCAGAAATTGGCTGATTGGGCCTTTTCTGGCATTTCCGGTGCGTCAAAGTTGGGGCCTGTAAGTGGAGAACAGCAGGGACCAGAGAAGCATCAAAATGCCAGCAATGAGGGATCATTGATGGTGTGTATGGCTTATATTTATTTTTAGCTCCCTTTGAGCTCTCTCCATCTCTCTCCCTCCCTCTCTAATGTAACATGGTGGGTGGCTGTCTGGTAAAGCGCTGTAGGGGTGTATATCTCACGCAGAATGCTCAGATGGGTGAGGTAAAAGAATCCAAAAAAGCTCATAAAAAAAAAAGAAAAGAAAATGAACACCGCTGAACAAACCTTTTAATCTCCCACCACAAAATAATTTTTCTATATTACCTGTGTTCAATGTAACAAGAAACCACTAATGGGACTCTTTATATTCCAGGTTTCCTCAGGAGCTCAACATGGGAAAACTCAGTGCAGAGGTGATGTGGAACTTATTTGCACAGGATATGAAGTATGCTTTGGAAGGTAAATGTCTAACAATTCACAATTAGTGTGTATGTGGGCCTTGTGTTTATGGCCGTGTGGGCCATGTGGTCTTTAAAAATTATTTCACTCTTTGAAAGAGTGGCCTGCCTTTCATATTGTTCTCTCTGCAGTGTTCTCACCCTCTTCACCTCCCCTATCCATATTAGCTAGGGGTATCAAGCTCTGTGAAATACTAAAGAGCAAAGCATGCTGGGCTTGATTATAAAATCCAACAGGAAGTTCTGCATGTAAACATCCTGCACAGAATGATGCATAAAAAAAGAGAGTGAAAAGTGCTGACAGGAAAACCAGGTATATGGAGAAAAATGTGCAGTGTTGTCAGAAAAAATGCAGCATTTTTAATTATGAAATTGAAGAACCCCTTTAAAGTATTTTCATACACAGATTTACAGTATATTTCCATAAAGAGTTTATAAGTTGCTTTTTTGCTGTTTTCCTATACTCCTGAATGTTAAAACTGATTTGACAGTCAGGAGTAAGGGAAAGCTGAATTAATAGTGATCATATTGGTTGCCAAAACAGATGTACCTAGAAAAATGTTTAAAATAAATGTGACTGAAAAGGACAGATATCGGACAAGTCAAGGACATTTATTTACTGGTAACTTTCTTTTGTATCCCCTTTTTAATTTTAGAAGGAAATGTGTTCAATGGTACCGTCATAGTTGACAGTTCATTGAATATAATCTGTCCCTGGAAATAAGTCTACATATCTACCAGCTTCAATGTATATACTTTGGCATGATCTCAAATAAATTTTAGCTTTTGGAATTGTTTAAAACAGCACAACAGTATTCTAAATGTGTTATTGGTAGAATCACCAAAACCCATGTAGACTAGACTAATATATGCACCATGTAAAAATCGCCTATCCAGCAGTATAGGGAATCTGGATGTTGACAGCCTTGATCTTTCCTAGTGACAGCTTTTGAAACATCAAGTGTGGAGAGATAAGAACACATTTATAGCAGAACATGTAGAGTACAGATTTTCAATCTTTCCCTCCACTGCTAGACTCTAGCACCTGTTTCATTATTTTCCTTTAACTGCACTTTGAGTTGAGCTCTGCCTAGTGGTTATGTACTAGGGTGATGACCATATGTATTTTATTTCAGAATAGTAGCATTATTAGGGCTACAAGGTGGTGAATCACCTCCATATATACTACTGGCATACTTGACATGTTTTCCATCTTTTGGTGGGTAGGAGTGGCACTGGCGAGTGGATTGCGGCATCTGGTTTCCTGCTGATTCTTCATATTTTTTTGTCATCTTTCATATTTTATAAATTATGATATGTTTATTACAATCAAATAAAATATATATTTTTGGAATATTTTGGGCATTTTATTGTTGTTTGTTCTCTAACAACATTATAGGTTTATATGGTTTCTTATCCATTGCCCTGACTAATAGCTGTACATTGAGGCTTTCTTTTTCTGTTCTACTTAGAGTTAGGATGTGGAAGTTTTCTGAAGTAATCTGCAGCTTGACTTTATTACTGTTGTATTATATTGGACTGTACAGATATATATGGACAGACCTAATAGAAAGCAGGGGTGGACTGGCCATAGACCCTTCAAGGCAATTTATTGGTGGGCTGATGCTCATGGAGCTACAGAAGCCCTTCTTATTTCGCTGACCAGGTACAGTACATAAGGATTTGAATCCCTCAGCATTAATCAATGCTTATGCACTTGGTCAGCGAACACAGATGCCTTCCTAAATTCAAGTCATCAGGATGGTGATACAGTTGAATACTGCAGTGGGGGATGGCAGTATTTTGTGCAGCACTTTGATATTTGTTTCTGCTGTGGCAGTATTTTGTGCTGCACTACAGTTTTGCTGTCCTCACCTACTTCTGTTGTCCCTGCCCATTACTTTTCTATGGACATATATTCTTATTGGTGTATGAAAGAGCTCTCAGATATGTTATATATATTATAGTTGAGAAAGAAAGATAGAGAGACCCCTAGCCCCAAGTGGTGATCTGACTACACAGCTGAGTATTATTTCCATTTTACTTAGTACTTTATATAACACTGTTTTAAAAATAATCCAAACATTTCCTGAAGCATTTTTCTCAGTTTAGTAAAAGTTTTACCAGTTCTTAGTGATAGAGTAACTACTCCACAGCTTCACAGCTTAGGTCATTTCGTCATTTAACATGTCCAATAACACACACCCACATAACATTATTAGACAGTACCATAGATACTAGTGGGTTTGACTGTCCTTTAAATCTCGTGTATGGCCAGCATTACAGTAACAAATATTTTATAATTATATAGCAGATCACTCATTATGTATTTGTAATGGTGAGTTATACCCCACCCACTTAACCAGCTCACTTTAAAGGTAATGTGTTGCCTACCTAAAACCAGATCAAATCCATTCTAAACTAATAAAATTCAATATGACGTTGCCAAAATCCAAAATGTTTGCAATTTGTTTTGGACAAATCACAAAAAATGGCGGCCACCATTTTACAAGTCAGGAGACAGAGAAAAGTATCTTCTAAAAGGGATAACTGTGGACAATGATTTAATAAATACAAATCATAGTGCAGTGTGTTATTAAACAGGCTGTTTGTTACCTCCGACTACTGCCATCTATTTACCCATAGCCATATATGTTAATGTCTCTTTGACATTACTAATGCTGTCATTGAAGGGGTTAGATACAGTTCTAGGGGCCCTCAGAGTGTCATACAACATGAAAAGTAAAAAAATTGGTTCAGATATATTCAATCTGACAACCAATGTGTGCTAATCTAACCCAAAATGAATTTCAAGAAATTCACTCATTGCTATATACTGATACATGTTCTTTTATTCACCTGTTTTCTGATTGGAATTTATTTTATTTTATTTTTTGTACATGATTATGGGGGCTATAAATTAATGTGTAAAGAGGTTATGAATGATGATCCATTTAGTCATTGAAACTATTTTACTCCTTACACTCATATGAATGGAGCGCTGTACTCGGCCGTTTCCGGCAGCCCCATAGAGCGGCAGCATGCATGCTTAACCTGTGGCTCCATTCATATGGTTGCACGGGACCTTCGTTCTCGTGACCTGTGAGGATGGATCCCAGTGAGGATTAGTGGATATTTTGACGTAACTGCCTTAATTGATAATTTTCTGATGACACATCTTAAAGTCGGCTCCTCCTTCCCTATAATAATGATTTTCTATTTCCCTGATTCATTTTATTGCTCATTTTTGCAATGTTTCCATTTCCAGATCTTTCATTTTTAAAATGTTGCATATTGAACTGCATATTCCAGATGAGACCGCATTTGTACAGTGACAGGATCATGTCACTGCCTGTACACATGAACAGCTAACACTGAAGCGTATTACGATGTAATCTTTCCGTTTTATGGATCCATACGTCTGATCTAAGAGCATTAGATGTGGCAGCAAAAGCATTGGCAATACAATGTAGGCCACATAAGACATGACTTGTCTCCCTATAAGCAGCCAATCCGAGGTGCAGACTTTCTAATTGCTTGCATTTAACAAGCAAGATTGATTGTCTGCTTGATAAGTTAGATCCATAGGGTATACCAATTATGCTTCTCACTTTCAGAAGTATATATAATGCAGTCTTATGCGTGTATAGGTCCTTTGTAGGTACAAGGTCATTTCAGAAAAACCTCCCATAGCTGTGAGTAGGAACAAGTAAGACTAAAGATAAATTGGGCAATGTCATCTCTTTGCAGTCCCTCTTGTCTGTCACGAATTTTAATGTGCCTTAACATTACGTCACTCATTAGGCTTATTGGTTCACGCATAATACATATAGCTCTGATCTCATTTTTTCTGTGATCCTAACGATGACAAGTTGTTATTCTCACACAAGATCAAACAGCACCTCAAGGGAGGTAGCACAAGAAAATACATCTCCTCTAAATTCTGAGAGAATAACAAAAATCAATCTAATCTGCTAAATATAGGATGCTAGATGGAGTTGCATCCCGGAAAGCCTTGGGCTTTAGGAAAGGCATTAAATGTGACAAGAATGTATCTCTTCCGTAGCTTCATTCCTGATCATCTGAATGTCAGGTAGTTCACTATTACAAGCAGTCAATAACATCACATTTACATTTGTCTACTTGCTTCCTGAATTACATTTAGAAACTTAATTAATAAACGTATCGTGTTACATGTGGTCATTGGAAATCATGTGGCAGCTGCAGGAAACTGTCATCTGCCACTCAGTGTTACCTGCAGACCTTAGGATGAACATTTTTCATATTGTACTTTTTACAGCTGTTATATCTGGACCATGTGTGATGCATTATGTAGTTCAGACAGTGTTATACTCCTGGAGGCCTCATCCATCCACATGTAGCCTCACCTGGTTCTTTTATGTGATCATTGGTGCAGCAAGATTGAATACTAGAGGCTGTGCATTCATCGTTTTATGATATTCCCTTCATTTTGATTTTAGACTGGTATATGTGGCAGTTTTCCTAATTTCATGTAAATGGATGGGGGTCGGGGGATATTCATACAGACTCCTGGTAAAATAAATCCTGGTAAAATATTCTATGGCACATCTGATTGAGCCTTACTGACCTGTTTATGCAGACAACACCTCACTGTAACATTACCGGAGCCAGTTTCAGTAACCATCTACGTTAGTCATGGTAACATTGGACACTAGTCAAGCCTTCTGCCCATTTCTTGGCAGGTAGTTAATGATTTGACGGAAGTCTGTGGGCACCATGTTAATATGTATTACATGGATTAGCCATGGGCTTACTATTAACCCTAATTAGGACACCACTAATGGATGAATGACTGGAGATAAAGCAATGGAAATTCAGTCTACAAGATATGTCCCTAGTAGATGGCAACATGTCTCTTCCCCACATTCTTCAGGAACATTAGAAGAATAAAAATGGAAAAAATAAATAATAATCATTTATATCTCAGAACATAACTAAAATAGTGCAGAACAAACAAGGCAATGAGAGACTGGGGCAAAGCTCATCCCATCATGCCCATGGTCACTTTAAAATTTATATTTAAACCATGCGGTTTAAGCGAGTTCAGTCAGAAAATCCAGTATGATTGCCGTTTTTTGAGGAGTGACACTCTATCACCCCCCATTTGGATACAGGGGATAATATGGTCCCGGATCATAAATCGTTTCCTATGCTAATTTTCCTTAAAATGTTTTGGCTCCGGTAGTCAGATTGTTTGTTTCTAATGGTGAAGCGATGATTATTCAGTCTGGCTTATCACACTTGGTTTCACCCACGTAAAAGGTACCCACAAGGGCACCAGAGTACATAAATCACCCAGGACAAGTCACAGGTGAGGTAGTACTTAGGGAACAACCCTCTCATTACTTGGTATCTCAGACTTAACCAGTCTATCTCTAATGCTTCTGTATCTTCTATAGGACTTAAAAGGTACTTTTTCAAAGTTAGTGATCTCCAGATGACCGCTTCTAAGCATCTCCCAGTGTTTCAGAAAAATAGATTCAATTTATGGACTTGAAGGGGGTCAGTTATTAATCTGAAATACGCCTAAATTAGGCATATTTCAGACACAGAACTAACCATTGCGACACTATCTGTGACTTTTCCCCCTCTCACCCCAGGTCTAAAATTGTGGGCATGATGTGGGTTGGGAAGGATACTCATTTACCATTTTCTACACCTGTTTTAGGCATAGAAAATGGTCTAAATGTAAGACAGCTTGGATGCTGTCTTACATTTAGAACTAGTGCTGGATGCGCCGAAGTTATGTAGAGGCCTGTGCCAGCTATCGGGCTTTATTAAGATCGGTGTCTAAAACTCTGGTCTTAATAAAAGTGCCCCTTAGTTCATTAAAACTAGAGACCACTGAGGAGGTCAGTGTTAAAGGGATGGGCCACTGTGGAGTTCACTGTTAAGGAGGTGGGGTGCTATGGAGGTCATATTTTAAGGGTGCAGGGTGTTGTAGAGGTCACTGTGTAAGGGCAGACCACTGTGGAGGTCAATGTTAAGGGGTTGGGGTTCTGTGGAGGTCACTGTTAAGGGTGTGAGATGCTATGTAGGTCACATTTTAAGTGGCCAGGGTGCTGTGATGGTCACTGTTAAGGGGGTGGTGCACTGTAGAGGTCACTGTTAAGGAGGTGGACCCCTGTGGAGGTCACTATTAAGGGGGTGGGATATAGATATATATGTATATATATATATATATATATATATATATATATATAGTGGCATGCCAACATTTAGGCACCCCTGCTCAAAAATTACTGTTACGTTGAACAGTTAACCAAGTTGAAGATGAAATTATCAAAAAAAATAAAAAGCTGCCACGTTAAAGATGACACATTCCCTTTGTATTTTAAGCAAAAGCAATGGAAGTAAATGGGAGAACCCGAGCTCTGAAGAGGGGCGGGTGTCTGGCTCATAGGAAAAGGTCAAAAATTTATAGAAACACCACTGAAATGGTTTGGCAACAGCATGGGGGGCATGTCTAGATGCATCTTGGACTCCTAGGTCGCTGCTGGGAGCGATGTTGTCCGAGTAGTACGCCACTTTTACAGACTAATAATAATACGCACAAAACCGAAGATAAAATCGATTTCAGAGGAAAAATTGTTAGGAAACATTCTTTTCTGTATATAAAGTGCAAGTGCTGCCAAAAATTACAAGGAAGAGGCATTCCGATACAACCTGTATATCACATAAAGGAGGGCCTCATTCACATTGTGGTACAATTGTTAAGGTAGTGGGATTTTTACACTCATAAAGCCTATGCACTAACTGCTGCCAAAAATTACAAGAGACGGGCACTCCAATACACCCTTTATTACACATAAAGGAGGGCATCATACACAGCCTTAAAAATTATGATTGATGGCCTGCTGGTGACCCTCAAAAACATTAGGGGTGAGGATCTACTGCTGATCTGACCATCTAAAAAATTTGGGGTGAGGGTCTGTTGCTGAGCTGACCATCTAAAAAATTTGGTGTGAAGGTCTGCTGCTGATCTGACCTTCTAAAACATTAGGCGTGAGGGTCTGCTGCTGATATGACCTTCTAATACATTAGGGGGTAAGGGACTGCTGCCGAACTGACTTTCTAAAACATTAGGGGGGAGTGCCTGCTGCTGATCTGACCATGGAAAAAATTATGGGCGAGGGCCTTCTGCTGAGCTGACCATCTAAAAAATTATGGGCGAGGGTCTGCTGTTGAGCTGACCATCTAAAAAATTTGTGGTGAGGGTCTGCTGGTGGCCCTCTAAAACATTAGGGGTGAGGGTCTGCTGTTGAGCTGACCCTCTAAAATATTAGGAGAGAGGGCAGCCTAATAAGCCTGTTAATATGATGGAGGAGGATGAGAAAAGGAAGATTGAACCATATACCCTTTTTTGTGGTGGAAGGGGTGCATGGGAATACAGTGTATTTAATACACCATAAAAGCCACACTTACAGTGCCTTTATGTTCATCCGCTTTCCTCTGGTGGAGTAAAGAAGTGAGGGGCAATCCAGGCCTTGTTCATTTTGAGTCCACCTGTCAGCATTTTCAGTTGGATAGGCGGATGCGCTTATCAGTTATTATGTGCCCAGCAGCACTATATACCCGCTCTGACAAAACGCTGGCGACAGGGAAGGCCACCCCCTCTAAGGCATAGAGCGCCAGTTCATGCCAGGTATCCAAATGCGTTGGTCAAAATGCGTATCACGGAAAAGGCAGCATAACATGTGTGCCAGAGTCCCAACAGATAAGACTTCACTGTCCTCATCAGGAGAATGACTCTTAATCTCCTTCTTCGGCTCATCCACGCTGAACAGATGTAATAAACCTGCTATGGTTACTACCCTTTGTAGCGGAGGAAACCATCTCCTGCTCCTCTTCCTCATCATCATCATCATCCAATTCTTGCTGAGAAGACGAACAAAGGGTGTTCTGGCTATCACCCTGTGTACTGTCTTCCCCTATTTTTATTTCTTCCACATGCAAAGTGTCCGCCCTCATTATGAGCAGCGAGCGTTTCAGTAGACACAGAAGTGAGATGGTGACGCTGATAATAGCGGCATCGCCGCTCACGATCTGGGTTGATTCCTCAAAATTGCGTAAAACCTTACAGAGGTCAGACATCCATGCTCACTTGACGCTTGTGAAGAGCGGAAGCTGACTGGAAAGGCAATGACCATGTTGTAGCTGGTATTCCACTACTGCCCTCTGCTGCTCACAAAGCCTGGCCAACATGTGGAACGTGGAGTTCTAGCACGTGCTCATGTCGCACAACAGTTGGTGTGCTTGCAATTGCAAGCGCTGCTGCAGTGTTTCCGGACCCGCGGAAGCTGTAGATGACTTTCGGAAATGGGCACACATGCTGCGCACCTTCACCAGTAGCTCAGGCAAATTAGGGTAGGTTTTGAGAAACCGCTGAACCCTTTAAGTTGAACACATGGGCGAGGCATGGTATGTGTGAGCTTGCTGAGCTCCAAAGCCGCCACCAAGTTACGGCCATTATCAGACACAACAATGCCTGGTTGTAGGTTGAGTGGCGAGAGCCACAGCTCAGTCTGGTCCCTTATACCGTGCCACAGCTCTGCAGTGGTGTGCTGTTTGTCACCTAAGCAAATTAGTTTCAGCAGAGCCTGTTGCCAATTTCTCACTTCAGTGCTACACTGCTTCCAGCTACTGACTAATGGCTGACTGGTGCTGCAAGATGAGAATTCAGAGGTGAAAGTGGAGGTGGAGGAGGAGAAGGGGGGGGGAGGTTGCAGCCACTAATGTAGGTGGTGGCAGAAATTCTGATGCAAGTAGGGCCTGCAATACTTTGTGTCGGTAGCATCTGTGCCATACCAGGATATGACTCGTTCCTGGCCTCCACAACGTTCGCCCAGTGTGCCGTCAGGGAAATGTAGCATCCCTGGCCAAAAGCAGTTGTCCATGTCTCAGTTGCTAAGTGGACCTTGCCAATAACTGAGTTGGTCAGGGCATGGGTGATGTTACAGGACGCATGCTGGTGTAAGGTGGAGACGGCACACCGGGAAAATAGTGACGGCTGGGGACTAAGTAATTAGGGACCGCCACAGCTATCAGGCTGCAGAAAGCCTCAGTGTCCACAAGCCTAAATGGCAACATTTCCATGGCCAGCAATTTGGAAAGCTGCGCATTTAGTGCTATGGCCTGTGGGTGGGTGGCTGGGCATTTGCGCTTTCGTTCAAAGTCCTGGGGAATGGACATCTGTATGCTGCGCTGGGACATAGAAGTGGATATGCTAGCTGATGGCGCTTGCAAAAATCCAGGTGCAGGGTGGGAGGAATCCAGGCCTGCATCTTGGAAAGGGGATTGGCCAGCACGTAACACAGGGGAAGAGGAGGCAGTGGTGTGTCCCGCAGACACTGATTGTGGACCCAGGCGTTTGGCTTACCTATTAGGGTGCTTTGATGCCATGTGGCGGATCATGCTGGTGGTGGTGAGGTTGCTAGTGTTCTAGCCCCTGCTCATTTTGATACTGCACAGGTTGCAAATGACAATTCTTTTATCGTCCGCACTTTCCTCAAAAAAGCGCCAGACTGCGAAACACCTACCTAGGGAGATTGCCGCATGGGGGATGCTCCAGGGAACAGTTGCGGGCCTGTTTGGTGTGGCCCGCCTTCTCCCTTTTTCCACCCCACTGCCTCTTCCAGCCTGTTGCGGTGCTGCGGATCCCTCCTCCTTTGTACTGCTGTCCGCGCTCAGCTTGCCACCTTTCCAGGTTGGATCAGTGATTTCATCGTCCACCACCTTCTATTCCGCTTCCTCACCATGTTCATCCTCCTGACTTGTTGACCTAACAACAACCTCACCTATTGACAACTGTGTCTCATCTTCATCAACCTCTTGAGACACTAATTGCCGTTGACTTATTGTCAACTGTGTCTCATCATCATCATCCACCTTGTGAAACACTAATTGCTGTTACCCACCGTCATCTTCTTGTGACTGGTTGCTCAAGAGTTTGGGCATCAGTACACATGATCTCCTCATGTCCCTCTTAAAGCGGGCTTGGCAAGAGGCCAAAATAAAGGAATGGCGATTTAAAGAGCTCCTCGGAATATCTGAGTGTGGGATCAATTGTTTGCCAACACTCTCCATGGTGAGAGGAAGGAGGATCAGGGTGAGGATTCTGTTGATCAGACTCTAACCGACAGGAAGCATTATCTGCTGCAATGCAACCGACCACCTGGTCGCACTGGTATGACTTTGAGAGTTGTGTCCTGCGCCGCCCTTCAAACTGGGACATGAAGCTAGGTATCGTGGATGAGTGTGTTTCTTGTGCTCTTGCAGCAGGCACAGTTTCACCGCGCCCAGGGCCACAGCCTCTGCGTGCACCATCAGCAGCACGGCCACTTCCACATCCATTACTGCTCGCCTTGATCATATTAAATGGTATGTATGCTTGTAAGTATGTCACACGTACAGTAGCGCAGGTTTTGTAAGTGTATGCACAAATAAATTAAACTGAATGTCACAGATATTTAGGATGCACAAACGTTGTACAGGAGATGTAGCACAGATAATGTCGCTGTCATCAGCGGCGAAAAAATTACACTGAATGTTACTAATTTTTAGGATGCGCTAACGTTACACAGGAGATGTAGCGCAGGTAATGTTGCTGTCACCAGCGGCCAAACAATTGCGCTGAATTTCACAGCACAAATGTAACACAAGAGATGTAGCAGAGGTTGTGTTACTGTCAACAGCAACCAAACAATGCACGCAATTTAGCACAGGTTGGGCTAATAATATATATGGCAGCCAGATAAAACAATAGTCCTTAAAAGGACTTTTGGGTCTCTAACATCTTTCACCAGTAAACCTTGCCTAAAAAAATATATATACTGTCCCTACACTATCTGTCCCTTCTGCTGCAGCTCTCCCTGACTAAGACTTTACTTTAAATGGAATAATCTAACCTTCTCTTGGGACCATATTTCTTCCAATCCATAGGATAGAAAGGTTTTCCACTACTTGCGTTGGTTAAAATTGTATATGGTGTAGACAATCTTTATAATCTGTATAGTCTTCTACGTATATCAGAATCACAAATTCTATTTTTATTCTGATAGTTTGCATCTAGATATTTGGGAAAATTCACTGAACGGGGGTTTGGTTGAATTCTTTTATGGAGTTATATTTCCTTCATATAAGACTTTGGAAAAAAGAAAGCATAGTTCAGCATTTCAGCCTCCCATTGTTTTACCTGTGGGAAATTTAGCTCCATAACAGAAAATTTGCAAATCAGTCAAATGCTTGAAAGGCAAATTTGCACAGATTTAATAATTTGCTACAATGTATCAGATTAGGTACAATTAATTATCAGAAGCCTAGGCTATTTAGTTTACAGAGGAGAGAATTATCTAGATTGGATATAATTGCATTATTAGGTATATTTGGGTTTGGGTAATATTGGGTGAAGACATTTAAAAATATGGTTTCTCTTCTGGTGGATGGTGAATTATCAATAGTTTCTCAATAGTCTTACAAAGAATGGTCTGTGGTAGATGGGTTATACAGCAAGCTTTCATTATGCAACATTCACTAGTGTGATATTTTATCCTTGTTTACTACAGTTTAGATGAGTTTAATAGTAAGCCAAGAGAAGTTCTTGTTAATTTTCAAGTTCGTAAGGTCATTTCAGACTTTCATCAGATTGCAGAATGTCAGTTCCTTAGTGACTATGATCCATGGGAAAACCATGGGAATTACTCGATCTCCCGTGTCTGGGATTTGCCATAAGCCCCTTAAGAGGTAGTATGAAAGCAGAAAATGCACTCTGCTGCAGGAAAAGTGATTTATTTTAGTATACATTTAAGAGATCAGTCACATAGGAGATCATTTTATCTTCAGTTGTTCATATTCACATTAACTACTTGTATTTTTCAAGTCATCTGTGCTTTTTTTGCCTTTATCATGTATGTGATAGAAACCTAAATATTATAGTACTAATCAATGTTGTATAGACAAGATGATTTCACATGTTACTGTGGTTTAATAATTTTTATTATTATTTATAAGCTTTTATTTAAAATTTGATTTGGGATAGATTCAGCCAAATGAGTCCACTAATGCAATTCAGGTTCAAATAAATTCTACACAAATCAAAGTGCTCCAACAGGCCTTAAAGTTACATCTCCTGGGTCTAATATATTTTTTTTTTTTCTTATCTCTCGCTTTCTTAAAGTATAACTCCCACAAAAAAAAGAAAAAATGTTTATTCTCTGACCTGTTTGAAAGGTATATGTAATCTGTAATATCACTGTGGTTAGGGACGTTATGGGGATTAGATAAAACGAATACTTTATTAAATATACAAAAACTATAGAGGAAAGGAAACCTACTAACTATATAAAAAATCAAAGTGACCAGAGTGTATCCGCAATTCCTGTGGCGGATCGAGGTAACACAAGAAGGACCACGATCCGTGATACCACTCAGGTGTGGAGATGGTCACTAAGAGATCCACTTCGCATATATGTAATCTGTAATGAATTAAATCTTCTCACCAGTGACTGTATTTGTAAGTTACCTCCTCCCTTATGCTTCTCAGCAGTGTTATGTGACCAACTCTCTGATCTCCATTTAACACAGGACAGGAAGTGAGTTACTTCTCTATTCATTCTTGTGAGACTGACACTGAGGCTTCCATAGGAATACATAGAGAAACTGACTTATGTCCACACATAAGATGCTGTGTTATTTGGAGAGTCTGATAGCTAGTCACATGACACAGCAGAGAAGCAGAAGGGAGGAGATAGATCACAAATACAGACACTGGTAAGTAGACTACCTTCACTACAGTTTATATCATGTTCCTTTCCAACAGGTTGGAGAAAAAATTTTCTTCCAAAGTTTGGCTTAATTGAATCACTTAAAATTCTGACTTGGATGCAACTTGAATCAATTTGCTCATTTCTATTTATAATGCATCACAAATGCAAATAAAGTATAAACTAAATACAGTGGAAAAAGAGGTAGGCAACAAGTGGTGGGGAAATGTGTAGGAAGCTCTAATCTTGTTTAGTGGATATGGAGGGAGAGTTTAGCCCAGGTTATATGCTTGTTTAAAGTTTTTAGGTTTGGATTATTGGAGTCAAAGAAGAGAGACATTAGATAAGTTTTGAATTGGAGACTAGAGGGCATTTACTGAATATTTGGTTTTATTTCAAGAAGTTACAAAATATATGTAAAGTTCTAAGTTTCTAACACATCTATCACAGTTATTCAGCAGCACTGAGAGACTCAAACTCACTGTACAATAATTAGCTTTTAAGGAAAGTGGCACGGGTTAGATGATGTTAGTTGCAGCTGTGAGACATTAAAAAGTCATAAAGACATGATTTTGTCTTACTAAAATGGAGAATATATTCTGTAAGTCACTAAGTTTTTGGTTGCAGAGATGAGCTCATCTTTTGGTACAATATGGAATATCATACAAAAAAATATTTTTTGGCCTTTATTATACATTTTCAACAGTTTTTCCTCTACCGCTTTCAGTTTCACTGCACCTGCAGACTATTGCTTCTCCTGCTCACTGTATCTGTCAGAGAACAGGCCTAATGGATCAATCTGCAGGCCTTAGCTTTACTTCTATGACAGCTTTGAAAAACTAATTTAAACTCCCTGGCGGTACGATATCTTCATTAATATTGTACCCGGAGCGGTACAAACATCCGGAGCTGCAGCCGGAAGTTTGTGTAACACTCCAGAAATGCGGATGCGGACAGCACACTGTGTGCTGTCCGCATCCATTCCTGCGCGGTTAAAATTAACTCATGGTGGTCCTGAGTGTTGCTCAGGGTTACTGCTGCTTGCAGTGTAATGTGACCCCGAGCCGCACTCGGATTACCGCTAAGGAGGTTAAAGGAGTTATGCCATCCTCCTCCTCATTCATTGCTCTATTTGTTCTGCTAGATTTATTTCAGGCTGGCAGCTCAGGAGGTGAGTCCTTTCTGCTATAGCTCTTTCCCTGTAACTGCCATAGCTTCTAACAGAAAACATGGCTGGTGACAGTTAAAGATGCATGCGACCACCCCACCTCAGTTAGATGGACACAGAAATAAGGAAAAGAACAAACATTCTATTGAATAGTTCAGTGACTTTACTAAATGTTTAATTACATCCATTTACAAAAGTATTCCGATCCAGGGAATGTTTTGAAAAATGTTGAACATTTTTCTTGGCACAACCCCTTTAAGCTAAATTCTTAGTTTTAGCTGTTAGAAAAACAAAGAGGGCTTCAGATTGAGCCATCATAGCATCTCTCTATTCAACCCAAAATAAGTAGAATGCAATAATAAAAGGTCCCTTTCATCCCTAGCAACATTTTTTTTATAAAATGCACCATAGTATAGCTAAATCGGTTTGCTAAGATACGTCTCTGTTGTTGTACCAAGTCTTTGCCTTTGTCCAACAGGTGCTTTTACTATGGTTAACAGATTATGACATTGTCATTGACCTTGGCTGGTTCCCAATTTGTGGCCTTGTTACGGTAGGTGCATGTGGTAATAATTCTATTAAACTTGCAAAATCATACGATCATTGGCTGCTGCAGTGTTTAGGTTTGTGGTTTTCCCATAAAAACTGAGCCTAAAAGTTGACCCACTTGGTGACCTACCCAGTGCAGCTGATAACATTTCCATAAGGTGGTTAAATGGACGCTCTTCATAGAAAACGCCACTTACAATCACAATATAAATGCAGAGATAAGACAAACCCTAAGACAAATTGTTAAATTTAGAATTTTTGAAATATGCTTATCCAATTTTAGTCAATGGGTTTTGCTGTTTTTCAGAAAAATCACCCTTCTGTCCATGGGTTGCATCTAGTATTGCAACTTTTTATCGAGCTGCAATCCTAAACAAGGCCCATGGAGTGAGACTTTTTCTTGGAAGAAAGTGGACTCTTTATTTTCTAATCCTGTACAACCCCTATAAAGATGAAAGACTTACATAGCCTACATTGTCTTAAATAGCAGAATTTTTTTTCCCCAAAATCGCTTTTTTATCCTATAGTAATAAGATGTTTAACATACTCAATAAAAAGAAATACATTAACTAACTTATATAAACTACATTAAAAATCCAATTTGCAAGAGAACTTTCAGTTCTTTATCACAAGCGAGCATTTAACTTTTTTTTAAGCATTGCATAATTAATGGTGATCTAATAAACAGTTCTTCACTTGAGAATATTAAGTTTGTCTGATAAAAAAGCACAATTCTGATGACCACTCAAATAATGAAAGAGAACTAGGCATTACAATGGAAAATTATGCATTGTGCTGTTTCGTCAATTAATTCCAAATTGATAAGTTCTGAGGAGTATGCAAAACCGGCTATTATCGCACACCAAGAATCCTACTTACATTCTTAAATTGGAAGACAAAATTTTGCACAAACAGTTGTCAAAGTGACTATAAATCTGGAAATATGTACCATAGATAAACAAAGTATAATTTCCTGTGGCCATTTTACAGTGGCATTGTGATGTCTATAAGACGCATGAGACTGAAGAGGTCCTGGCTACTTAGCACTCTTTACGAGCTGACATCTTCTCACTGCATATCAAGGAACACATTTTGTTCATGAAATAGTCAACCATTACCCAAACCACCTGTCTAGTCCTACGCAAGACTGTTAAGAGCTTTTAGAACAATTTTTTTGCCACTGAACGTGGTTAATGGGTTATTTAAAACATACCACTAATTCACATGCATCTGCAATTCACGGAGCTCTCTATTAGTCCTACTGTGCAACCATCAGTTCAATGTGTCTGTTACCAGCACTCAACCATCTGCAAGGTTCTCCCTAATGTTAGCCATATGCAAAGGTAAACATCGGCCAAACCAGTGGGCTAGCAGATCATTTATTGGGGGGTGTCTACTATGTAAGGTGCCTGGCCAAGTTAAGTTTTATTGGCCAGTAGGCAAATTAATCTGGGTAGCATATCTCCTACTTTTTCTACCAAACTTTAAGTTTAGGACTACTTTAGACCACATAGGTTTGAAATTGTTCTTAAAGACAAAGCGTTTCCTTCACTTAGACCCTCTAGGAAGCCACTAAGTAAGAGAAGCTCCTGCTCTGGCACACCAGGCTCATGCATGCAATATATGGTCAGCCATTCCTCAGAATCTTGGGCATGTAATGCTACAGGAGAAATGTATGTTACTTGTGTCTGAAGTAATCTAAAAGTATTAAAGCTGGGGAACCAGTTAATGTAATGCTTTTTGATCCCATATATAGGGTGAGTCAAAAGTCTCAAGACACCCTTCAAGTTCAGAAATTAAAGGGAAAATGAAATTTCTGAATAGCCCAGCAAGTATTGGGTGAGGGGGCCTGTCTTTTAGGCTATGTCAGCAGAATTGGCACCATGTTGGATCAAGGGAAAATGTTTCCAATGAAAAGGAGGTCATGTAGCACATCAAAGTAGAGAAGAGTACAGAAATTGATTGCCACTATTATATTTGCAATATCTATTGTGGCTCAAAAGTTACCAACACAGAATGTTGCAACAACAACCGGAACCATCCCTGTGATGCACAGCTATTTGATGTGTTCCATGCGTTGTCCCTGGTGCTAAATACAGAACTTTGAAGTTTTGAACTTTCTTGCTATAATCAATTTTTGAGAAAATTCTGGTCTTCTTTGATATGCTACATTACCCCCTTCCCAGTGGAATTGCCCATGATCCAATATAGTGGCATTTAAGATGGCTGCCATGTTCCGGACATATTCTCAGATATTTCCTCGGCCTTTTCTTTTCTGAACTAAAAGGATGTCCTTCGACTTTACACTCATCCTGTATATAGGGGCAGGAAAATAATTTTTGGGATAAGTTAGCATCTACAGTACCTCACAGATGTTACCTTCCGTGGAAGACCAAAAAGGAACAGCACAAGCGCAGTATACTCCCTGCGAGACTTCAATGAAGAAAGCACAGACATCAGATAAGGCAGACACTGTCAATCAGGACAAAACGGGAGGCATTGGTCGGGCCTTGCAAGCAAGACCGGTAATACTTCCCTGATTGGAACTAGTGGCACTTGCAACCTAATTTGGATAAAAGTCTAGTTATTACTTTATGTGACTTTATGTAAATCTTAAAGGGAACCTGTCAGTGGCAAAAACACCCCAAACTGCCAGAAGTACCTTCAAGTAGCCGGCAGTGTGTTTCTAATGATGATTTTCTTCCTGCAGTAAGATGCGATTAAAGCAGGAAAAAATGCTCTTTTATCCCCCGTCTGCGCTATTTTCGAGTCACTCTTGAAGTCAAGCGGGCAGCAGCCTCCTTGCTTCAAGTCAAGGTAACCGCGCCCCCTTCCCTGCCCCTTCTCCTGTGACTGACAGTCGGCTGTTCGGCAAAGGCAGCCGGCTGTTGGGCATAAGCGCTGTCAGTCACAGCGAAGTTGCAGGGAAGGGGGCGCGGTTACCTCGACTTGAAGCAAGGAGGCCGCTGCCCGCTTGACTTCAAGAGGGACTCGAAAATTGCGTGGACGGGGGATAAAATAACGTTTTTTCCTGCTTTTACCCCATCTGACTGCAGGAAGAAAATCATCATTAGAAACACACTGCCGGCTACTTGAAGGTACTGCTGGCGGATTGGGGTGTTTTTTGCCTCTGGCGGGTTCACTTTAAATCATCTGACTCCCTTTAAACTGTGCAAGCATATGGTACCCAATTATCACACACATTAAAGTGTGAGTTAAAATGTATCTGTAATTATGTACATACCTCAATATCAATGGCATCAGGTTAACACTGTTCTAAATGGTCTGCCAAGACATAGCTGGAAGCAGTTTTGGTTACCTTTAAAGTAATAGCATCTGTCCGCATGGATTGATTTCTTCATGTGTGAAATTGTACTCCCATCCTGACTTCCAATACCACTAGTTACCTGGGAGTATGACAACACAGCAAATCAAGATGAGTGCCTATGGCTTTTCACTTGCAGCCACCTCTCCCATTAGAGGAGTGATTCCCCCGCATATGGCATTTAATGAGTCTGCTTTCTTAGCAGTAACTGACTTAATCTTTTGCCATTCATCCTCTGACAAGGTTATGCAACCTCTGCTGAACCCACCACGTTATATGTTCAGATATCACCTTGTAATATTAGTTTAGCTTGCTGTTATGAAGACTTTTGATAAAATCTCAAGTGCACTGCAACTGAAGCTGTAAACTGGGAATTGTCAGTCACAGATCTAGAACTTTGTAAACCCATTGTACATTCATATATGCACTTTTATCAGAGGTAATAAAAAAAAAATCTAACAACAAAAGCTCTGACTTTGCATAGCAATTTACAAAAGATCCGTGAAGCTCAAAGAGCGAGTGCTAATGCTTAGTATCTGTGTGTGACCTTGTGCCTTTCCAGAGGACTCTCTAACCCGAAATAATCTGCTGAATTTTACAGGGAGTAGATGATGGCAAAAAATCATAGTTGTTTTTTGTAGTTGGAAACAATTAGGGGAGAACGTTTACCGATTCTTATTGATTGATAACATGGTTATATATATAACTTGGCTATCTTACATCCAAGCAATTTTCCCCGATACCATAGAACTGGGATGTTCTACATTATATATGATACTTGTGCTTTTCAACCCTCCATGGTGTAGCTACATGATACTGTGTATTTAAAGCTGCATTGTAATGCTTAGTATAGAATAAGTGATTATTGCTGTTTCCTGCACCTTATTTACAAATACAGTATATATATATATATATATATATATATATATATATGGAAACAGACAGCATATCCAGTAGAAAAGGCTTTGTGTTTTGAGCCGAAACGTCGCCTCACTGTGCCACTGTGGCCCAATAAATTATTTATTTTTTCTACTGGATGTGTTGTCCATTTCCATCTACATTTGTGGGCAAGCAGTGACTTCCCTGGACATAGCACCCGCTGTTCATATTGAGAATTGGTGCCGCCATACTTTTCTTTTTTATATACAGTACGGACCAAAAGTTTGGACACACCTTCTCATTCAAAGAGTTTTCTTTATTTTCATGACTATGAAAATTGTAGATTCACACTGAAGGCATCAAAACTATGAATTAACACATGTGGAATTATATACATAACAAAAAAGTGTGAAACAACAGAAAATATGTCATTTTCTAGGTTCTTCAAAGTAGCCACCTTTTACTTTGATTACTGCTTTGCACACTCTTGGCATTCTCTTGATGAGCTTCAAGAGGTAGTCACCTGAAATGGTCTTCCAACAGTCTTGAAGGAGTTCCCAGAGATGCTTAGCACTTGTTGGCCCTTTTGCCTTCACTCTGCGGTCCAGCTCACCCCAAACCAACTCGATTGGGTTCAGGTCCGGTGACTGTGGAGGCCAGGTCATCTGGCGCAGCACCCCATCACTCTCCTTCATGGTCAAATAGCCCTTACACAGCCTGGAGGTGTGTTTAGGGTCATTGTCCTGTTGAAAAATAAATGACTAAATGCAAACCGGATGGAATAGCATGCCGCTGCAAGATGTCGTGGTAGCCATACTGGTTCAGTATGCCTTCAATTTTGAATAAATCCCCAACAGTGTCACCAGCAAAGCACCCCCACACCATCACACTTCCTCCTCCATGCTTCACGGTGGGAACCAGGCATGTAGAGTCCATCCGTTCACCTTTTCTGCGTCGCACAAAGACACGGTGGTTGGAACCAAAGATCTCAAATTTGGACTCATCAGACCAAAGCACAGCTTTCCACTGGTCTAATGTCCATTCCTTGTGTTATTTAGCCCAAACAAGTCTCTTCTGCTTGTTGCCTGTCCTTAGCAGTGGTTTCCTAGCAGATATTCTACCATGAAGACCTGATTCACACAGTCTCCTCTTAACAGTTGTTCTAGAGATGTGTCTGATGCTAGAACTCTGTGTGGCATTGACCTGGTCTCTAATCTGAGCTGCTGTTAACCTGCGATTTCTGAGGCTGGTGACTCGGATGAACTTATCCTCCGCAGCAGAGGTGACTCTTGGTCTTCCTTTCCTGGGGCGGTCCGCATGTGAGCCAGTTTCTTTGTAGCGCTTGATGGTTTTTGTGACTGCACTTGGTGACACTTTCAAAGTTTTCCCAATTTTTCGGACTGACTGACCTTCATTTCTTAAAGTAATGATGGCCACTCGTTTTTCTTTACTTAGCTGCTTTTTTCTTGCCATATTACAAATTCTAACAGTCTATTCAGTAGGGCTATCAGCTGTATATCCACCTGACTTCTCCACAATGCAACTGATGGTCCCAACCCCATTTATAAGGCAAGAAATCCCACTTATTAAACCTGACAGGGCACACCTGTGAAGTGAAAACCATTTCAGGTGACTACCTCTTGAAGCTCATCAAGGGAATGCCGAGAGTGTGGAAAGCAGTAATCAAAGCAAAAGGTGGCTACTTTAAAGAACCTAGAATATGACATATTTTCAGTTGTTTCACACTTTTTTTGTTATGTATATAATTCCACATGTGTTAATTCATAGTTTTGATGCCTTCAGTGTGAATCTACAATTTTCATAGTCATGAAAATAAAGAAAACTCTTTGAATGAGAAGGTGTGTCCAAACTTTTGGTCTGTACTGTATATATACACTCACCTAAAGAAATATTAGGAACACTTGTTCTATTTCTCATTAATGTGATTATCTAGTCAACCAATCACATGGCAGTTGCTTCAATGCATGTAGGGTTGTGGTCCTGGTCAAGACAATCTTCTGAACTCCAAACTGAATGTCAGAATGGGAAAGAAAGGTGGGCTACAACAGCAGAAGACCCCACCGGGTATCACTCATCTCCACTACAAATAGGAAAAAGAGGCTACAATTTGCACAAGCTCACCAAAATTGGACTGTTGAAGACTGGAAAAATGTTGCCTGGTCTGATGAGTCTCGATTTCTGTTGAGAAATTCAAATGGTAGAGTCCGAATTTGGCGTAAACAGAATGAGAACATGTATCCATCATGCCTTGTTACCACTGTGCAGGCTGGTGGTGGTGGTGTAATGGTGTGGGGGATGTTTTCTGGGCACACTTTAGGCCCCTTAGTGCCAATTGGCCATCGTTTAAATGCCACGGGCTACCTGAGCATTGTTTTTGACCATGTCCATCCCTTCATGACCACCATGTACCAATCCTCTGATGGCTACTTCCAGCAGGATAATGCACCATGTCACAAAGCTCGAATCATTTCAAATTGGTTTCTTGAACATGACAATGAGTTCACTGTACTAAAATGGCACCCACAGTCACCAGATCTCAACCCAATAGAGCATCTTTGGGATGTGGTGGAATGGGAGCTTCGTGCCCTGGATGTGCATCCCTCAAATCTCCATCAACTGCAAGATGCTATCCTATCAATATGGGCCAACATTTCTAAAGAATGCTATCAGCACCTTGTTGAATCAATGTCACGTAGAATTAAGGCAGTTCTGAAGGCAAAAGGGGGTCCAACACCGTATTAGTATGGTGTTCCTAATAATTCTTTAGGTGAGTGTTTATATATATATATATATATATATATAATACTGTGTGTGTATACATATATATATATATATATATATATATAGTGAATATATATATATATATATATATATATATATATATATTTATATATATACAGGGTAAAAAAAAAAAAAAATATATATATATATATATATATATATATATATATATGTCGCCAAACTAAAATTGATGGTTAATGTGTTAAAAAATGGCAAGAAAATGTTGAATAACTTTTCCATAAAGTTCTATGGCTTTTGTCATGTGATAACACTGTGACACATAGGAAACATACTTGCAAATGGGGAGAAGAGTCATCTGAGAGGTTCTCCTGTCCAGCTCAGTTTGATTGATAGGTTTCTCCCTATCATGAAGCTCCTTGCATGTTCCCTTTAATAACAATATACACTGCCTGTAAAAAAAAAAATTGTCACAAAAAAATAAGGCGCACACTCGTATTTCGTTGGACCGCCTTTAGCTTCTATTACAGCACGCATTCGCTGTGGCATTGTTTCGATGAGCTTCTGCAATGTCACAAGATTTATTTCCATCCAGTGTTGCATACATTTTTCACTGAGATCTTGCATTGATGATGGTAGAGTCTGACTGCTGCACAAAGCCTTCTCCAGCACTTCCCAAAGATTCTCAATGGGGTTAAAATCTGGACTCTGTGGTGGCCAATCCATGTGTAAAAATAATATCTCATGCTCCCTGAACCACTATTTCACAATTTGAGCCTGATGAATCCTGGCATTGTCATCTTGGAATATGCCCGTTCCATCAGGGAAGAAAAATTCCATTGATGGAATAATCTGCTCATTCAGTATGTTCAGGTAGTCGGCAGTTAGGTACTTATGTGAACATTTACTTACTAAATGGAATGCCAAATCTAAAAGAGCTTAAAGGGGTATTCCCATCACAATGATCACTGTTTCATCTGTTAATGATGTGCCAGTGATCACTTTTGTATGTATATTGTATTGGCAAATTCCCACTCTTCTTGATAAAATTCTTTCCCTCCTACCTCATTGTTGTCATATGGTATCCAATAGATACGGCCACCACTCGCCTCCCGAATTCATGGGCTGCGCTTGCACAGAAGACACCTTATTTTCACTCAGCCGGCTGCTCATTGCAGTCCTGAACGGTCACGCTGCCGCGCATGTGCAAGGCTTATTTCTTTAGTGCCCTGTATGAGACGCGGCACTAAAGAAATAAGCTTTCTGCATGCGCGGCAGCGTGAGCTCTCTGGACTGCATTGAATGGCCGGCTAGGTGAAAAAAAAAATGTCTTCTGAGCAGGCGTGACCCAGAGATTCTGGAGAGAAGAGGTGGCCATAGGAGACACATGAACGAGCATGCAAGGAGTGTGATGTCAGAAAGAGGCGTGGCGGTGCTTCACTTTTAGTCCGCCCAGACTTAGAAGCATGAATCCAGGAAGTGAACAGCCAAGCTGTCTGCAGGTGAGGGCGAATCAGCAAGATGGGAAAACCCCTTTAATATAAAACAACAATAATAAAATTGTGCTAGTATCATAAAATGTAGTTAAAGAACTTCAGCTTAGTAAATAGGAAATGCTGTCAAAACAGAGTCATGGCTTTAAAATACTTGAACATTAAGCTACTGAAATATGAAATACCTTGCAGAAACAACGCACCATAACCTACCTGGAAGCTATAAATTACATTTTCCCAGTTCAAGTTCTAGAGGAGTAGCTATACAACACAACAGAAAATAAAAAGCCTAAGCCTTGGTACAGCAGGGGAAGGGATTTTACTAGTCATATCAGAATGATTGGAGCCACAGACGAAGAGTGAAATAAATGGAGATCTCCATGGATGAAAAGCGATATTACCAGCTGAGAAGTAATTCCTCTACAGAAATCAATTGCAAGCCAAGATTAAATCTGACAGGATCTGGGAGGAAAATGCAGGCGCCTCTAAGATGCTATATACGCTTTCATTCTAAAGCTCTGTGCCTGATGCTAATGAGAATTCCACATATGGTAAAGTATCCTTCAGTATTATGTAGGGGCCTTGAGCTGCTACTTTGTCATGTACCAGCACTTCGGCAGATGATTTGCTTGATTACATATTGGATCTTTACTAAGGGGGTATAATCAGTATTAAGAACATTTATTTTGAATCAGCGATGTATTATCAATACTTTGCTGCTGGCACTGCTGTGTGTTTATTCTGTAAATTGATTATTGAGTAGCTTTACAATTGTCATAAACACGTTCCACTGTGTGTTAAGGGTGGACATTATTTCTTCCATCCACAGATGGAAAAAAAGACTCACTTGTCACCAGCACCGAGCTTCCTCCTGTTTCATATAGCTGGTTTATAAATTATTAATAATACAAGAGTTTTCTTTCTGTGTAAATTTGGACCAAATATTTACTTGATATGTAATTTGGGCAGAATTATGTGTCAAAAGAAGAATTGCTGTCTGCCACTTTAACCGCTTCATTACTGGAGTGTTCACTCCCCTTCCTTAACAGGCCAATTTTTCAGTTTTAAAAATGGGCCTATCTACAGTAAGAAAAAAACACAATGCAACAGCACTCTGCAAACGCAAACATAAAAGAATGCCATAGTTATAGAAAATATTCTGGTGCTAATGCTACGCTTAGGGTCCATTCACACAGCCGTATGTGTTTTGCGCAAAACACGGACACCGGCAATGTGCGTTCGCCAGCACTATAATAGAAAATGCCTAATGTTGTCCGCAATTGCAGACAAGAATAGGACATGTTCTATTTTTTTCGGGAACGGGATTGCAGACCCGGAAGTGCAGATCCGCATTTCTGGATCCGGACAGCACATAGTGTGACCCCATAGAAATGAATGGGTCCGCAATTCCGTTCCACAAAATGCGGAACAGAATTGCGGACGTGTGAATGGAGCCTTATTTTGTAAATTTAAGATTCTTGTACAAAATAATTTGGGCCCTTCTGCCAAACGTCAAGGCGATCTCTAGAAGACGGGAACCTAACACTAAGTACTACCTGTTATGTGCCATAATGGCCACCATAAACTTTAGGGAATGCAGGTTCCACATGCATGCTGGGTCCACTCTGCCTTTTACCAGCAGAGGGCGTTCTCTCTTCAGGAAGATCATGCCCCTGCCAGGTTTTTGACTTTACAGTGTGCTGGATCACTGTACACAGCAATGCCACACAGGTAGACCACTTTGCCTAGTCTCTGGGATACATATTGTGACTGTATCAAAGAAATCTGCAGAGTCACAGGGCCCCGGCAGATTGCAATGTAGACCACCACTTTTATATGTCGGGTTACAGATAAGAACTTTCCGCCATGATGTAGATAGCTGTGAAGCAGTAAGCAAAAGGTTAAACAAATAGATTTTGATTTATTGTACACTATTTTATTGCAACTGTCCGAAATGAATGCAGTAGAACTTGGGGGAATGCATGTAGATGCTAAAATGTGGCTGCATTACAGTTCAGTAGTGCCCAGTACTACAGTAAGGCTTCATCTACAGATATTTTTTTTCCCCATTTTTATGTTCCATTCCATGATAGGAAATTCTATCATAGCATTCAACATATGATGGAAATGAATGACAATTCATTAAAGCAGAATGTACAACAGAGGTCCCTAAAAGATCCTGTGACTCAGATGTGAACCTAATCTAAATATGTTTACAATTAATTGTTTTCTTAAGAAGATTGTCATTAAAGCCAAAAATGAGTGTTGGCACAGTGTATCCTGATGCTGTCTTAGAGTGTCTGGTGCCCTGGATTTTCAGAGTTTTGTATTTCAAGCAGTGTACAGATGCAGTAGATATTCCATTCATGTCCAATGAACAGATTTCAAGCACTGATAAGTAGAACCGGCCAAGCGATCAGTGATATTTTAGTAGCATTATGGCATATCAGAATCAGTGTCAAGCTAAAGTTGCATTTATTGATTTTTATGCAGTTTTTATCTCAAGTCTGTGACTATTTTTTAGATTGAAAGCAATGGAAAATGTTTAAAAAATGTTTAAAGAGGCATTATTTGTAGGATATAAGAAATAAATCATCAATCTCATTAAAATAAGAAATATTTATCCTGTGTTAAAAGGGGTATTAAAATGGTTTTGTCTTCACAATCTGAAAACGCATTGACATTTTCTTAACCTTATATCCATAACAATTGACAAATCAAGATTATGGCAGTCCATATAGTGCTGCTCTCAAGTGCTTCAAGGGAAGTTTCTAGGATCTAAGGGAAAGTTCACACTTGCATTTCACAGATCTGTCAGGTTGTTCCATGTACTGGTTTTTGCCTCGACACTCCTTTCAGAACGCAGTTAAATCCCCACCAGATCCAATTATAGTCAATTGGGTCAGGCAGTGAACGTTAGCATCTGGCTAGCATGAAACTAGTGAGCTCCGGCAGGATATTCTCATCTGGAACAGCCTGATGGATCAGTTAAGCAGAAGTGGGAGCTTACCCTTAAAAAATCAGAGGCACAAGCTCCAAAGTATATGCCCCCCCTCCCCCCCCCCCACACACACATACACTTAAGGGGAAAAACATCCTTCATGACTCCAATCAGGCAATCAGAATAACTCCCTGGATGAATGACCCCTCTCTAGTAGCTATAGCCTGTAATATTATTACACTCCAGAAATACATCCAGGCCCCTCTTGAATTCCTTTATTGTACTCACCATCACCACCTCCTCAGGCAGAGAGTTCCATAGTCTCACTGCTCTTACCGTAAAGAATCCTCTTCTATGTTTGTGTAGAAACCTTCTTTTCTCTAGATGCAGAGGATGTAATCTTCTCACAGTCCTGGGGATAAATAGATGATGGGAGAGATCTCTGTACTGACCCCTGATATATTTATACATAGTAATTAAATCTCCCCCCAGTCACCCTTTTTTCTAAAGTGAATAACCCTAATTTTGATAGTCTTTCAGGGTACTGTAGTCCCCCCATTCCAGTTATTACTTTAGTTGCCCTCCTCTAAACCCTCTCCAGCTCTGCTATGTCTGCCTTGTTCACAGGAGCCCAGAACTGTACACAGTACTCCATGTGTGGTCCGACTAGTGATTTGTAAAGTGGCAGGACTATGTTCTCATCACCGACATCTATGCCCCTTTTGATGCAACCCATTATCTTATTGGCCTTGGCAGCAGCTGCCTGACACTGGTTTTTACAGCATAGTTTGCTGTTCACTAAAATCCCTAGGTCCTTTTCCATATCAGTGTTACCCAGTGTTTTACCATTTAGTATGTACAGGTGACTTGCATTATTCCTTCCCATGTGCATAACTTTACATTTGTCAGTGTTAAACCTCATCTGCCACTTATCTGCCCAAGCCTTCAATCTATCCAGATCCCTCTGTAGCAGTATAGTGTCCTCTTCAGTGTTAATTACTTTACACAGTTTAGTGTCATCTGCAAAAATTAATATTTTACTGTGCAAGCCTTCTACAAGATCAAATAATGAATACATTGAAGAGAATAGGGCCCAACACTGACCCCTGAGGTACTCCACTAGTGACAGTGACCCAATCTGAGTGTGTAACGTTAATAACCACCCTCTGTTTTCTATCACTCAGCTGGTTACTTACCCACATACAGACATTTTCTCCCAGTCCGAGCATTCTCATTTTATAAACTAACCTTTTATGTGGTACAGTGTCAAATGCTTTGGAGATGTCCAGATATACGACATCAATTGATTCGCCGCTGTCAAGTCTAGAACTTACCTCCTCATAGAAACTGAATTAGCTTGACATGACGATCCCTCATAAAGCCATGCCGATATGTCGTTATTTGCTTATTTTCATTGAGGTACTCCAAGATAGCATCTCTTAGAAAGCCTTCAAACAGTTTACTCACGATAGATGTTAAACTTACCAGCCTATAGTTTCTATCTGTTTTTGGACCCTTTTTGAATATTGGCACCACATTTGTTATGCGCCCCTCCTGGGGAACACTTCCTGACAGTATAGAGTTCTTAAATATGAGAAATAAGGGTCTGGCTATGACATTACTTAATTCCCTTAGGATATAGGAGTGGGGGTGCCATCCAGGTTCTGGTGATTTATCTATTTTAATCTTTTTAAGGCGCCGCAGTACTTTTTCCTGGGTTAGACAGGACACTTTTAATGGAGAATTTACTTTTACATTCTGCATTTCATCTGACAGTTTATTTTCTTCAGTGAATACAGTGGATAAAAAAATATTTAATAGCTTTGCTTTCTCCTCATCGCTCTCTGCAACTCACTCTGTAAAAGGCTGACACTTTCAGATTTATACTTTTCACCATTTACAGTGGATATAAAAAGTCTACACACCCCTGTTAAAATGTCAGGTTTCTGTGCTGTAAAAAAATGAGAGAAAGATAAATCATTTCAAAACTTTTTCTACCTTTTAATGTGACCTATAAACTGTACATCTCAATTGAAAAACCAACTGAAATCTTTTAGGTGGAGGGAAGAAAAAAAAAACTGGGGATGTAGCTGTGTCTAGAATTAAGCAATCACATTCAAAATCATGTTAAATAGGAATCAGCATACACCTGCCAGGAGCTGCAGGAATATCTGACAAGTACTGGCTGTGTGGTACATGTGACAACAATCTCCCGGATTCTTCATATGTCTGGGCTTTGGGGTAGAGTGGAAAGAAAAAAAGCCTTTTCTTACGGAGAAAAACATTCAATCCAGGCTACATTTTGCAAAAACACATCTGAAGTCTCCAAAAAGCGTGTGGAAAAAAGGTGTTATGGTCTGATGAAGCCAAGGTTGAACTTTCCAAAATATATGTTTGGCGCAAAAACAATACTGCACGTCACCAAAAGAAGCATAGTGGTGGAAGCATCATGCTTTGGGGCTGTTTTTCTTCAGCTGGAACTGGGGCCTTAGTTAAGCTTCAGGGAATTATAAACAGTTCCAAATACCAGTCAATATTGGCACAAAACCTTCAGGCTTCTGCTAGAAAGCTCAACATGAAGAGGAACTTCATCTTTCAGCATGACAACCACCCAAAGCATACATCCAAATCAACAAAGAATGGCTTCACCAGACGAAGATAAAAGTTTTGGAATGGCCCAGCCAGAGCCCAGACCTGAATCCGATTGAAAATCTGAAGAGTGCTGTGCACTGGAGATGCCCTTGCAATCTGATAGATTTGGAGTGTTTTTGTAAGGCCTCATGCACACGACCGTTGTGTGCATCCGTGGCCGTTGTGCCGTTTTCCGTTTTTTTTCGCGGACCCATTGACTTTCAATGGGTCCGTGGAAAAATCGGAAAATGCACCGTTTTGCAGCCGAGGCCGTGATCCGTGTATCCTGTCCGTCAAAAAAATATGACCTGTCCTATTTTTTTGACAGACAACGGTTCACGGACCCATTCAAGTCAATGGGTCCGTGAAAGAACACGGATGCACACAAGATTGGCATCCGTGTCCGTGATCCGTGGCCGTAGGTTGCTTTCATACAGACGGATCCGAAGATCCGTCTGCATAATTTTCTGATCTAAGTTTTCACTTCGTGAAAACTCATTTCCGACAGTATATTCTAACACAGAAGCGTTCCCATGGTGATGGGGATGCTTCAGGTTAGAATACACTGCAAACTTGGTACAAGACTGCCCCCTGCTGCCTGGCACCACCCGATCTCTTACAGGGGGATATGATAGCACAATTAACCTCTTCAGGTGCGGCACCTAAAGGGGTTAATTGTACTATCATATTCTCCTGTAAGAGATCAGGGCTGCCAGGCAGCAGGGGGCAGACCCCCCCCCTCCCCAGTTTGAATATCGTTGGTGGCACAGTGTGTGCCCATCGCCCCCCCCCCTTCCTCCCTCTATAGTTAAAAATCGTTGGTGGCACAGTGTGTGCCCATCGCCCCCCCCCCCTTCCTCCCTCTATAGTTAAAAATCGTTGGTGGCACAGTGTGTGCCCATCGCCCCCCCCCCCTTCCTCCCTCTATAGTTAAAAATCATACTTACCTGCTTGCTGCTGCGATGTCTGTGACCGGCCGGGAGCTCCTCCTACTGGTAAGTGACAGTTCTTTAGCAATGCACCGCACAGACCTTTCACTTACCAGTAGGAGGAGCTCCCGGCCGGTCACAGACATCACAGCAGCAGGCAGGTAAGTATGAATCTTCTACAATTGTACTATTGCTAAGTAACCATGGCAACCAGGGATGCAGTAGCTTCCTGGTTGCCATGGTTACCGATCGGAGCCCCAGCGATTAAACTGGGACTCCGATCGGAACTCCGCTGCCACCAATGATGGGGGGGGGGGGAAGATGGAGGGGGTCGATGGGCACACACTGTGCCACCAACGATTTTTAACTATAGAGGGAGGAAGGGGGGGGGGCGATGGGCACACACTGTGCCACCAACGAATTTTAACTATAGAGGGAGGAAGGGGGGGGGGCGATGGGCACACACTGTGCCACCAACGATATTCAAACTGGGGAGGGGGGGTCTGCCCCCTGCTGCCTGGCAGCCCTGATCTCTTACAGGAGAATATGATAGTACAATTAACCCCTTTAGGTGTCCCACCTGAAGAGGTTAATTGTGCTATCATATCCCCCTGTAAGAGATCGGGTGGTGCCAGGCAGCAGGGGGCAGTCTTGTACCAAGTTTGCAGTGTATTCTAACCTGAAGCGTCCCCATCACCATGGGAACGCCTCTGTGTTAGAATATACTGTCGGAAATGAGTTTCACGAAGTAGCTCATATCCGACAGTATATTCTAACGTAGAGGCGTTCCCATGGTGATGGGGACGCTTCAAGTTATGTTCGGGTGTCCGCCTGGCCGTGCGGAGGCAAGCGGATCCGTCCAGACTTATAATGTAAGTCAATGGGGACGGATCCGTTTGAAGATGACACACTGTGGCTCAATTTTCAAACGGATCCGTCCCCATTGACTTGCATTGTAATTCAGGACGGATCCGTTTGGCTCCGCACGGCCAGGCGGACGCCAAAACGACTTTTTTTTCATGTCCGTGGATCCTCCAAAAATCAAGGAAGACCCACGGACGAAAAAACGGTCACGGATCACGGACCCACAGACCCCGTTTTTTCGGACCGTGAAAAAAAACTGTCGTGTGCATGAGGCCTAAAGAAGAGTGGGCAAATCTTGCCAAGTCAAAATGTGCCATGCTGATAGACTTATACCCAAAAAGACTGAGTGCTGTAATAAAATTAAAAGGTGCTTCAACATAGTATTAGTTTAAGCGTGTGCACACTTATGCAATCATATTATTTTATTTTTCTTCCCTCTACCTAAAATATTTTAGTTTGTTGCACAGTTTATAGGTCACATTTAACCACTTCAGCCCCGCTAGGTGAAACCCCCTTCATGACCAGGCCACTTTTTACACTTCGGCACTACACTACTTTCACCGTTTATCGCTCGGTCATGCAACTTACCACCCAAATGAATTTTACCTCCTTTTCTTCTCACTAATGGAGCTTTCATTTGGTGGTATTTTATTGCTGCTGACATTTTTACTTTTTTTGTTATTAATTAAAATGTAACGATTTTTTTGCAAAAAAATGACATTTTTCACTTTCAGCTGTGAAATTTTGCAAAAAAAACGACATCCATATATAAATTTTTCGCTAAATTTATAGTTCTACATGTCTTTGATAAAAAAAAATTTTGGGCAAAAAAAAAATGGTTTGGGTAAAAGTTATAGCATTTACAAACTATGGTACAAAAATGTGAATTTCCGCTTTTTGAAACGGCTCTGATTTTCTGAGCACCTGTCATGTTTCCTGAGGTTCTACAATGCCCAAACAGTAGAAAAACCCCACAAATGACCCCATTTCGGAAAGTAGACACCCTAAGGTATTCGCTGATGGGCATAGTGAGTTCATAGAACTTTTTATTTATTGTCACAAGTTAGCGGGAAATGATGATGATTTTTTTTTTTTCTTACAAAGTCTCATATTCCACTAACTTGCGACAAAAAATAAAAAATTCTAGGAACTCACCATGCCCCTCACAGAATACCTTGGGGTGTCTTCTTTCCAAAATGGGGTCACTTGTGGGGTAGTTATACTGCCCTGGCAATTTAGGGGCCGAAATGTGTGAGAAGAACTTTGCAATCAAAATGTGTAAGAAATGACCGGTGAAATCCGAAAGGTGCACTTTGGAATATGCGCCCCTTTGCCCACCTTGGCAGCAAAAAAGTGTCACACATGTGGTATCGCCGTACTCAGGAGAAGTTGGGGAATGTGTTTTGGAGAAATATCTTGGCAAAAGACAACTTTTCCCATTTTTTTATACAAAGTTGGCATTTGACCAAGATATTTTTCTCACCCAGCATGGGTATATGTAAAATGACACCCCAAAACACATTCCCCAACTTCTCCTGAGTACGGCGATACCACATGTGTGACACTTTTTTGCAGCCTAGATGCGCAAAGGGGCCCAAATTCCTTTTAGGAGGGCATTTTTAGACATTTGGATCCCAGACTTCTTCTCACACTTTCGGGCCCCTAAAAAGCCAGGGCAGTATAAATACCCCACATGTGACCCCACTTTGGAAAGAAGACACCCCGAGGTATTCAATGAGGGGCATGGCGAGTTCCTAGAATTTTTTATTTTTTTGCATATGTTAGCGGATATTGATTTTTTTTGTTTTTTTTCTCACAAAGTCTCACTTTCCGCTAACTTAGGACAAAAATTTCAATCTTTCATGGACTCAATATGCCCCTCACGGAATACCTTGGGGTGTCTTCTTTCCGAAATGGGGTCACATGTGGGGTATTTATACTGCCCTGGCTTTTTAGGGGCCCTAAAGCGTGAGAAGTCTGGAATATAAATGTCTAAAAATGTTTACGCATTTGGATTCCGTGAGGGTATGGTGCGTCCATGTGAGATTTTATTTTTTGACACAAGTTAGTGGAATATGAGACTTTGTAAGAAAAAACAAAAACAAACAAAAAATGTCCGCTAACTTGTGCCAAAAAAAATGGCTGAATGGAGCCTTACCAGGGGGGGAGTGATCAATGACAGGGGGGTGATCAATGACAGGGGGGGTGATCACCCATA
Organism: Bufo gargarizans; assembly: GCF_014858855.1. NCBI lineage: Eukaryota > Metazoa > Chordata > Amphibia > Anura > Bufonidae > Bufo > Bufo gargarizans. Next base: position 166,470,159 of record NC_058081.1, read on the forward strand.
TAGACTCCCTGATCACCCCCCTGTCATTGATCACCCCCCCTGTAAGGCTCCATTCAGACGTCCGCATGATTTTTACGGATCCATGGATACATGGATCGGATCCACAGAACGCATGCGGACGTCTGAATGGAGCCTTACAGGGGGGTTATCAATGACAGGGGGTGATCAGGGTAATCAGGGTGATCACCCCCCTGTCACTGATCACCCCCCCTGTAAGGCTCCATTCAGACGTCCGCATGATTTTTACGGATCCATGGATACATGGATCGGATCCACAGAACGCATGCGGACGTCTGAATGGAGCCTTACAGGGGGGTTATCAATGACAGGGGGTGATCAGGGTAATCAGGGTGATCACCCCCCTGTCACTGATCACCCCCCCTGTAAGGCTCCATTCAGACATCCGCATGATTTTTTACGGATCCATGGATACATGGATCGGATCCACAAAACGCATGCGGACGTCTGAATGGAGCCTTACAGGGGGGTTATCAATGACAGGGGGTGATCAGGGTGATCACCCCCCTGTCACTGATCACCCCCCCTGTAAGGCTCCATTCAGACGTCCGCATGATTTTTACGGATCCATGGATACATGGATCGGATCCACAAAACGCATGCGGACGTCTGAATGGAGCCTTACAGGGGGGTTATCAATGACAGGGGGTGATCAGGGTAATCAGGGTGATCACCCCCCTGTCACTGATCACCCCCCCTGTAAGGCTCCATTCAGACATCCGCATGATTTTTTACGGATCCATGGATACATGGATCGGATCCACAGAACGTATGCGGACGTCTGAATGGAGCCTTACAGGGGGGTTATCAATGACAGGGGGTGATCAGGGTGATCACCCCCCTGTCACTGATCACCCCCCCTGTAAGGCTCCATTCAGACGTCCGCATGATTTTTACGGATCCATGGATACATGGATCGGATCCACAAAACGCATGCGGACGTCTGAATGGAGCCTTACAGGGGGGTTATCAATGACAGGGGGTGATCAGGGTAATCAGGGTGATCACCCCCCTGTCACTGATCACCCCCCCTGTAAGGCTCCAGTCAGACATCCGCATGATTTTTTACGGATCCATGGATACATGGATCCGTAAAAATCATGCGGACGTCTGAATGGAGCCTTACAGGGGGGTGATCAATGACAGGGGGGTGATCAATGACAGGGGGTGATCAGGGAGTGTATATGGGTGATCACCCGCCTGTCATTGATCACCCCCCTGTAAGGCTCCATTCAGACGTCCGCATGATTTTTACGGATCCATGGATACATGGATCGGATCCGTAAAAATCATGCGGACGTCTGAATGGAGCCTGACAGGGCGGTGATCAATGACAGGGGGTGATCAGGGAGTGTATATGGGTGATCACCCGCCTGTCATTGATCACCCCCCTGTAAGGCTCCATTCAGACGTCCGCATTATTTTTACGGATCCATGGATACATGGATCGGATCCGTAAAAATCATGCGGACGTCTGAACGGAGCCTGACAGGGGGGTGATCAATGACAGGGCGGTGATCAATGACAGGGGGGTGATCAGGGAGTTTATATGGGGTGATCAGGGGTTTATAAGGGGTTAATAAGTGACGGGGGGGGTGTAGTGTAGTGTAGTGTGGTGTTTGGTGGGACTGTACTGACCTACCTGAGTCCTCTGGTGGTCGATCCTAACAAAAGGGACCACCAGAGGACCAGGTAGGAGGTATATTAGACGCTGTTATGAAAACAGCTTCTAATATACCTGTTAGGGGTTAAAAAATTCGGATCTCCAGCCTGCCAGCGAGCGATCGCCGCTGGCAGGCTGGAGATCCACTCGCTTACCTTATGTTCCTGTGAGCGCGCGCGCCTGTGCGCGCGCGTTCACAGGAAATCTCGCGTCTCGCGAGAAGACGCGTATATATGCGTCCAGGAGGAATAAAGCAACCACCTCCCAGACGCATATACGCGTACGGCGGTCGGGAGGTGGTTAAGGTGGAAAAAGTTCTAAAATGATTTATCTTTCTCTCATTTTTTTTACATCACAGAAATCTGACATTTTAACAGGGGTGTGTAGACTTTTTATATCCACTGTATATAATTGAAGAACATTTGGGGGTTAGTTTTGCTCTCTTTGCCAATTCATTTCTCAATCTCTAGCTTGGCCGCTTTTTTTTTTTTTTTTTTTTTTTTTTACATATCTATTTTTTTCAGTGCTTCCTCACTACCCTCCTGTTTTAGTGATTTAAATGCTTTCTTTTTGTCATTTGCCTTCTTAACAATTCTATTTATCCACATTGGTTTCTTCTTGTTCCTTAACCTTTTATTCCCATAAGGTATGTACCTCTCACAATTAGATTTTAGGATGCTTTTAAAATATCCTATTTCGTGGCTGTATTTTTATTTTTGATGACTTTGTCCCAGTTATGGCCTCTCTTAGTTGGCAAAATGTTGCCTTTTTGAAGTTTGGTATTTTTTATTCCTCCCTGAAGAAACACTCATTGAATGATAATTGAAAGGTTATTACTTTATGGTAACTATTTCCCAGGTGTTCCCCAACCTGCACATCTGTTGTTCTATCAGGTCTATTGGTTAATACTAACTCCAGTATCGCCGTCCCTCTAGTCGGGTCCTAAACGAGTTGGGAAAGGTAATTGTCTTTGGTTATTGGCAAGAACCTGTTTCCCTTATGAGATGTGCAGTTTTCAGTTTTCCTGTCTATACAGGGAGTGCAGAATTATTAGGCAAATTAGTATTTTGACCACATCATCCTCTTTATGCATGTTGTCTTACTCCAAGCTGTATAGGCTCGAAAGCCTACTACCAATTAAGCATATTAGGTGATGTGCATCTCTGTAATGAGAAGGGGTCTGGTCTAATGACATCAACACCCTATATCAGGTGTGCATAATTATTAGGCAACTTCCTTTCCTTTGGCAAAATGGGTCAAAAGAAGGACTTGACAGGCTCAGAAAAGTCAAAAATAGTGAGATATCTTGCAGAGGGATGCAGCACTCTTAAAATTGCAAAGCTTCTGAAGCGTGATCATCGAACAATCAAGCGTTTCATTCAAAATAGTCAACAGGGTCGCAAGAAGCGACGAAAGCCAAGAAATATCTCAAGACTGATTTTTCTAAGGTTTTATGGACTGATGAAATGAGAGTGAGTCTTGATGGGCCAGATGGATGGGCCCGTGGATGGATTGGTAAAGGGCAGAGAGCTCCAGTCCGACTCAGACGCCAGCAAGGTGGAGGTGGAGTACTGGTTTGGGCTGGTATCATCAAAGATGAGCTTGTGGGGCCTTTTCGGGTTGAGGATGGAGTCAAGCTCAACTCCCAGTCCTACTGCCAGTTTCTGGAAGACACCTTCTTCAAGCAGTGGTACAGGAAGAAGTCTGCATCCTTCAAGAAACACATGATTTTCATGCAGGACAATGCTCCATCACATGGCCTCCTTGTTCACCTGATCTGAACCCCATTGAGAACCTGTGGTCCATCATCAAATGTGAGATTTACAAGGAGGGAAAACAGTACACCTCTCTGAACAGTGTCTGGGAGGCTGTGGTTGCTGCTGCACGCAATGTTGATGGTGAACAGATCAAAACACTGACAGAATCCATGGATGGCAGGCTTTTGAGTGTCCTTGCAAAGAAAAGTGGCTATATTGGTCACTGATTTGTTTTTGTTTTGTTTTTGAATGTCAGAAATGTATATTTGTGAATGTTGAGATGTTATATTGGTTTCACTGGTAAAAATAAATAATTGAAATGGGTATATATGTTAAGTTGCCTAATAATTATGCACAGTAATAGTCACCTGCACACACAGATATCCCCCTAAAATAGCTAAAACTAAAAACAAACTAAAAACTACTTCCAAAAATATTCAGCTTTGATATTAATGAGTTTTTTGGGTTCATTGAGAACATGGTTGTTGTTCAATAATAAAATTAATCCTCAAAAATACAACTTGCCTAATAATTCTGCACTCCCTGTATCTGGGTAGTTGAAGTCCCCCATAATAACGACCTCATTATGATTTGCAGCCTCGTCTATCCTATTTAGTAGTAGATTTTCTGTGGACTCTGTTATAATAGGTGGTTTATAATAAACTCCTATTAATAATTTATTATTGTTTTTGCCTCCATGTATTTCTACCCACAGTGACTACACATGTTCACGTCCCTCACTTATATCTTCTCGTACTATGGGCTTTAGACAGGACTTTACATAAAGGAAGACGTCTTCCCCTCTCCGATTTTGGCGATCTTTTCTAGACAGACTCTAACCCTGAACATTAACTGCCCAGTCATAGCTATCATCCAGCCATGTCTCAGTTATTCCTATTATGTCATAGTCCTCCTTACACATCACTAATTCCAGTTCTCCAGTTTTATTAGTCAGGCTTCTGGCATTAGTATACAAACATTTAAGAGGTTTATGTATATTTTTTACCCTACACCTTTCCTTATGAACTGTTCTAGTCCCTCAATTCATTCCTCCCCCAGTCACATTACATTGCCCCTGGTCTCTATCTGCACTATCTTCCCCTACTATAATGTAATTACCCTCCCCAGTCCCTAGTTTAATCACTCCTACAACCTTCTATCCATCTTCTCCTTCAACACAACTGCCCCTTCACCATTGAGGTGCAGTCCATCCCTACGATAGAGCCTGTAGCCGAGAGAGAAGTCGGCCCAGTTCTCCAGGAACCCAAACCCTTCCTTCCTACACCAGTTCTTGAGCCACTTGTTTACCTCCCTAATCTCCTGCTGCCTTTCTTGTGTGGCTCGTGGTACCGGCAATATTTTGGAAAATACAACTTTTCAGGTCCTTGCCCTAAGCTTTTGACCTAAATCCCTAAAATCCTTTTTAAGCTCTTCAGGACACATGACGTACCGGTACGGCACGTTGTCATGGTACTTAAGGACACATGACGTACCGGTATGTCATGTGTATTTCCGATCACCGCCGCCCGACGGGCAGTGATGGGAACAAGGTGCCTGCTCAAATCGTTGAGCAGGCACCTTGGCTAAATGAGCGGGGGAATCCTGCGGTTGGCGGCTTTTACCTGTGGTTGCGGCGGTGATTGGGCGTGCCATCGGGTCCCTATGCGGCTGTAGGAGAGACCCGATGACATGGAAGGCAGCAAGATGCCTACGGAATGCATCGCGCTGCCTTCCGGTGATGAGCCTGTGAGATCCAGCCCCCTGGATCTCACAGGCCGGAAGCTGTATGAGTAATACACAAAAAAAGTTGAAAAAAATTAGTTTTCCCCCCAAAAATGTTTAAGTTTCAAGTAAAAATAAACAAAAACATCATTTTCCCCAAATAAAGTTTAAAAAAATTGGTAATAAATAGGGTGGAAAAAGAAAGTAGACATATTAGGTATTGCCACGTCCGTATCGACTGGCTCTATAAACATATCACATGAACTAACCCCTGATATGAACACCGTCAAAAAATAAAAAATAAAAACTGTGCTAAATAAACCATTTTTTGTCACCTTACATCACAAAAAGTGTAATAGCAAGCGATCAAAAATTCACACGCACCCCAAAATAGTGCCAATCAAACCATCATCTCATCCCGCAACAATAATACCCTACCCAAGATAATCGCCCAATACCCTACCCAAGATAAAACTGAAAAAACTATGGCTCTCAGACTATGTAAACACAAAAACATGTTTTCTTTTGTTTCAAAAATGAAATCATTGTGTAAAACTTACATAAATAAAAAAAAGTATACATATTAGATATCGCCGCGTCCATGACAACCTGGTCTGTAAAAATACAACATGATCTAACCTGTCAGATGAATGTTGTAAATAACAAAAAATAAAAACTGTGCTAAAACAGCTATTTCTTGTTACCTTGCCTCACAAAAAGTGTAATATAGAGCAACCAAAAATCATATGTACCCTAAAATAGTACCAACAAATCTGCCACCCTATACCATAGTTTCTAAAATGGGGTCACTTTTTGGGAGTTTCTACTCTAGGGGTGCATAAGGAGGGCTTCAAATGGGACATGGTGTCAAAAAACTAGTCCAGCAAAACCTGCCTTCCAAAAACCGTATGGCATTCCTTTCCTTCTGCGCACTTCCGTGTGCCCGTACAGCGGTTTACCACCACATATGAGGTGTTTCTGTAAACTGAACAATCAGAGCCATAACTATTGAGTTTTGTTTGGCTGTTAACCCCTGCTTTGTAACTGGAAAAAAATTATGAAAATGGAAAATCTGCCAAAAAAGTGAAATTTTGAAATTCTATCTCTATTTTCCATTAATTCTTGTGGAACACCTAAAGGGTTAACAAAGTTTTTAAAATCATTTTTGAATACCTTGAGGGGTGTAGTTTCTAGAATGGGGTCATTTTTGGGTTGTTTCTATTATGTAAGCCTTACAAAGTGACTTTTGGACCTGAACTGGTCCTTGAAAAGTGGGTTTTGGAAATTTTCTGAAAAATTTTAAGATTTGCTTCTAAACTTCTAAGCCTTGTAACATCCCCAAAAATGTAAAATGTAATTCCCAAAATGATCCAAACATGAAGTAGACATATGGGGAATGTAAAGTAATAATTATTTTTGTAGGTATTACTATGTATTATAGAAGTAGAGAAATTAAAACTTGGAAATTTGCAATTTTTTTAAAAAAATCTGTAAATTTTGTATTTTTTTATAAATAAAAATGATTTTTTTTTACTTCATTTTACCAGTCATGAAGTAAAATATGTGATGAAAAAACATTCTCAGAATGGCCTGGATAAGTCAAAGCATTTTAAAGTTATCAACACTTAAAGTGACACTGGTCAGATTTGCATAAAATGGCCTGGTCCTTAAGGTGAAATAAGGCTGTGTCCTAAAGGGGTTAAGGATGCTCCACCTACCTCTAACATTGTCATTGGTTCTGATATGGACCATGACCGCTGGATCTTCTCCAGCCCCTCCCAGTAATCTTTCAACCCGATCTGCAATGTGTCGAGCGCCAAGACAACACACCGTTTGACTATCCCGGTCTTTGTGACAGATTGCCCTATCTGTACCCCTAATAATTAAGTCTCCCACTACCAGCACCTGTCTGGTATGCCCTGCTCTCCTAGTCCCCTGCTTACTGGAGTCGACATTCCCCTGACTGGCAGAGGAAGTGTCCGGCTGCAGCAGTCCTCTCTCTGAACTGACATCCCCCTCATCTGCCAACCTTGCAAAGTTGTTGGGGTGTGTCAGATCAGGGCTAGCCTCCCTGGCACTCCCCCCTCTACCCCGCTTTCTAACTGTTACCCAGCTAGCTACCTCACTTTCCTCAGCCTCCTCACTACCACCAGCACCCCATCTACCCTAAAGAGTGCTTGCTCAGTGGGCAGCAAACTTTTTTTCAAATTGTCAATGCCTCTCAGTGTTGAAACTCGCCTGTTCTTTTTAGATACTCTGCAATTTGCTCATATTTTGAACAAATATCTGCACCCTCAAATGGCTGTTCCAGGACTGCATACATTAGACAAAAGTGAACCTCTTAATCCCCTAGACAACAATAATTCCCAATATGTGCCCCTCATAGTAATGATACCCACATTTGTGCCCCCTATACAGTAATATTGTCCATTTGTGCCCACGAATGAGTATAATGCCCAGGGTTTATGTTTTTTAAAGCAATAGTGCCCCTTTGCCCCCCCATCCTAAAAAGTAAAAATGCATCCTAGAAATTAACAAAGGTGTGGGGATACAACAGAGGTTGGTATTACTGCTATTACAGGGGATGTTATTAATAATACACTATTTTGTCTATTAAAAGAGGGTATGAGCACACCGTCCTACACTCTTCATAAGACTACTTTCACACTAGCGTTTTATTTTTCCAGTATTGAGTTCCGTCAAAGGGGCTCAATACCAGAAAAAAAACTCTTCAGTTGTGTCCCCATTCATTGTCAATGGGGACAAAACTGAACTGAACAGAACGGAATGCTCCAAAATGCATTCCGTTCTATTTAGTTGTGTTCCCATAAAGGAGGGCAAACCGCAACATGGTGTAGTTTGCTTTCCGTCCTGGGATGCGCAGCAAGGCATTTTATCTGACACAATCTGCCATAAATAGAAAACAAATCTGTCCTCAATTGACTTTCAATGGAGTTCATAACGCATCCATCTTGGCAATGTTAAAGATAAAACAACCGGATCCGTTCATAACGGTTGTATTATCAGTAACGGAAGCGTTTTTGCTGAACCCTGCCGGATCCAGTAAAAACACTAGTGTGAAAGTAGCCTCAGTCAGACCTCAGACCAGAAAAAAATATTAAAAATTAAACCTCAGACCAGACAACTGATTCTGCTGCATATACTACATGCCTGTTCCCTTGGCTTCTCTTCAGCTCTGGGCAGCATAGTCCTTGGTCCTGATGTCAGGGCATTGTGTGTGGCACTGTAAATGCTGATGTTGGGTAGCATTGGGACAGCACCCAACCAGAAGAGGAACCAAGATGATACTGTAAGTATACTTTCATGATGGTCTTCCCTTATGGAGGGAGTCTTTACCTTTCACTGCTTTTCAGCTGCCCGTCTGTTCATTGCCATGTCCAAGCAGCCAAACAGCAGTGTTGAAGCAGGGGGTGCTTTTGAGGATGGGGATCCTGGACAATTGTCCAACTGTTTTGCTTATTGGTTGATAGGAAATGGCAAAGGAATCAGCAACATTTTCCCAATCTATTAAGACATGGTTCAGCAACCTCCAGTCCTCCAGCTGTTTTGAAACTACAACTCCCACCATGCACACTTCCTTGGCTGTTTTTTGAACTCCCACAGAAATGAATGCAGCATGCCAGGAGTTGTCGTTTCACAACAGCTGGAGTGCCAGAGGTTGCTGATCTCTGTACTAAGACATGCATTCATCTTCGTTTACAGTGGGGACGAGATTGTCTCCTGTTTACTTGTTTCATTCACTTCTAGGTTTAGTGCTTTACAAGTGAAATGAGCCCAGTTTGCCTTTGCAAGTAATATTGATGCTGAATGTCATTATCACTTCTTTTAGCACACATCTATAATTAGATCAAATAACCCTATATCATCATTTATTATATTAAGCTGTCACCAGGTGAAATTCATACATCTAACAAGTGCAAAGAAGAGGTGAGCATAAGTATCTAACAGCTCTAGTATATAATACACATAAGAAAGACACCACTGAGTCACTGGAAAATAGCAAATGGAAACATAAAGTCATTACAACATTCAAGGTCCCTATAAAGTCCTGGTGACAGACTTTTGTATCTTACTCTTTGTCATTAAGACTGAGCTACATGGTCTCTAAAATGCACAATGTCAAATGTAATAGTGTTGGTCGAGCACCAAAGTGCTCATGTAGAACACTTCCCGATGCTCTACAGAGCACCCAAGCACAATGGACGTCAGTGGGAGAACCCAGGCATTAAACCACGCACCCCCTTCTCTAAAGAGGGAAGGATGTCAGGACTCTAGTTTGGTTTAGGAGTCCCTGCTCTGACTCCATATACAGCTATGTCTGTATATGGAATCAGTGCTTGGGGACACCCAGTGTATATAATTTAGCCTCCATTTCTGAAAAGTTTCTGGTGGGATTTAAACTCCTCAAACAACTTTCTACATTACTGTCCAGAATGTTAACCACTACACTGTAGAGCTGCATAGCGAGCTGCTTAAAATAATGTGATAAAATATGAGACTTCTGCTGTATAGGACTACTTGCTGTATAAGTATTCCTATACAGCAGAAGTCTCATATTATTATTATTTTTTGTTATATATAATATAATATATTATAATATATGTAAATACATTATGGCTAAAACATCAATAGTAGTTTCCCACATATTATACATTCATATATATCAGAGTATGATTATATAGCTGTATAGGAATATAGGAATACTTGCTGTATTCGTATACAGCAGAAGTCTTTTTTTTTTTTTTTTTTTTTTTTTTTTTAAGTAACTAGCAGTGCAGCTCTACAGTGTAGTGTTTAACATTCTGGGCTGTAATGTAGAAGGTTGTAAGTTTGAATCCCACCAGAAACTTTTCAGAAATAGAGGCTAAATTTAATTTAAACATATATATATTTAAGTTTTTAGCCATAATATATTTAAATATATTGTATATATTTGAAATATATAATATATGCAAATATATTATGGCTAAAAACAAATATATATATTTCGATTAAATGTAACTTCTATTTCTGAAAAGTTTCTGATTTGAACACACAACCTTCTACACTACAGCCCAGAATATTAACCACTACAGTGTAGAGCTGCGTGGCCATTTGCTTAAAAAAATAACATAAAATAATATATATATAGTACAGACCAAAAGTTTGGACACACCTTCTCATTCAAAGAGTTTTCTTTATTTTCATGACTATGAAAATTGTAGATTCACACTGAAGGCATCAAAACTATGAATTAACACATGTGGAATTATATACATAACAAAAAGGTGTGAAACAACTGAAAATATGTCATATTCTAGGTTCTTCAAAGTAGCCACCTTTTGCTTTGATTACTGCTTTGCACACTCTTGCCATTCTCCTGATGAGCTTCAAGAGGTAGTCACCTGCAATGGTTTTCACTTCACAGGTGTGCCCTGTCAGGTTTAATAAGTGGGATTTCTTGCCTTATAAATGGGGTTGGGACCATCAGTTGCGTTGTGGAGAAGTCAGGTGGATACACAGCTTATAGTCCTACTGAATAGACAGTTAGAATGTGTATTATGGCAAGAAAAAAGCAGCTAAGTAAAGAAAAACAAGTGGCCATCATTACTTAAAGAAATGAAGGACAGTCCGTCTGAAAAATTGAGAAAACTTTAAAAGTGTCCCCAAGTGCAGTCACAAAAACCATCAAGCGCTACAAAGAAACTGGCTCACATGCGGACCGACCCATGAAAGGAAGACCAAGAGTCACCTCTGCTGCGGAGGATAAGTTCATCTGAGTCACCAGCCTCAGAAATCTCAGGTTAACAGCAGCTCAGATTAGAGACCAGGTCAATGCCACACAGAGTTCTAGCAGCAGACACATCTCTAGAACAACTGTTAAGAGGAGACTGTGTGAATCAGGCCTTCATGGTAGAATATCTTCTAGTAAACCACTGCTAAGGACAGGAAACAAGCAGAAGAAACTTGTTTGGGCTAAAGAACACAAGGAATGGACATTAGACCAGTGGAAATCTGTGCTTTGGTCTGATGAGTTTGGACACATCAGACCAAAGCGCAGATTTCCACTGGTCTAATGTCCATTCCTTGTGTTTTTTAGCCCAAACAAGTCTCTTCTGCTTGTTTCCTGTCCTTAGCAGTGGTTTCCTAGCAGATATTCTACCATAAAGGCCTGATTCACACAGTCTCCTCTTAACAGTTGTTCTAGAGATGTGTCTGCTGCTAGAACTCTGTGTGGCATTGACCTGGTCTCTAATCTGAGCTGCTGTTAACCTGCGATTTCTGAGGCTGGTGACTCGGATGAACTTATACTCCGCAGCAGAGGTGACTCTTGGTCTTCCTTTCCTGGGGCGGTCCGCATGTGAGCCAGTTTCTTTGTAGCACTTGATTTGTGACTGCACTTGGGGACACTTTCAAAGTTTTCCCAATTTTTCAGACTGACTGTCCTTCATTTCTTTAAGTAATGATGGCCACTTGTTTTTCTTTACTTAGCTGCTTTTTTCTTGCCATAATACACATTCTAACTGTCTATTCAGTAGGACTATAAGCTGTGTATCCACCTGACTTCTCCACAACGCAACTGATGGTCCCAACCCCAATTATAAGGCAAGAAATCCCACTTATTAAACCTGACAGGGCACACCTGCGAAGTGAAAACCATTTCAGGTGACTACCTCTTGAAGCTCATCAAGAGACTGCCAAGAGTGTGCAAAGCAGTAATCAAAGCAAAAGGTGGCTACTTTGAAGAACCTAGAATATGACATATTTTCAGTTTTTTTCACACTTTTTTGTTATGTATATAATTCCACGTGTGTTAATTCATAGTTTTGATGCCTTCAGTGTGAATCTACAATTTTTCATAGTCATGAAAATAAAGAAAACTCTTTGAATGAGAAGGTGTGTCCAAACTTTTGGTCTGTACTGTATATATTGTGAGAAGGCACAAGGTGCCATAATAGATGATAGATACGTGTCACCGAGGTGCCTGGCCTCAGTGAAATGAACCAGTAATGTTTTGTCAGTAACCCTAGGTTACTGACAGTTGCTAGAAGTAGTTTAGCTGCTAGCTGCAGCTGATCCGGGCCGGGTTTCATTGAAGAAGTCAAAGTGTAGGGTGGGATGACTACTCTCACGTATCCAGGCCAGGTGTTAGCTGACCTATTTAAGCCAGGAATCCTAGGAGAGCTGGGGGTGTGGTTCCTATTCTGGAAATGTAACAGACTGGGAGTAAAGCTGTGTGGTGTGTTGCTGTGGATAAGCCTGCCATTGCCAACTCTTTTCCCCCCTCTGCAGCGGGTGGTGGAACTCTCACTCTGGAACTACAGAGGACTGTGAGTTGTACCATTTCATATGGACTGTGTTTCTTTGTGTTTACCCGCTGAAGTAAGCGAGCATTTGTTAAGTCTGTGTTGAACAAAATAAAAGACTATTGTTTAAATGACACCCGAAGTCACTGTTTGAGCTGATCCCCACAATATATAACATTCTGGGCTGTAATGTAGAAGCTTGTGAGTTCAAATCCCGCCAGAAACTTTTCAGAAAAAGAGGCTAAATTAGATTTAAATACACTGACTTGAGCTTCGGACTCAAGCACACGTGATATTAGGCCCAGCAGAGCGATCCTTGAGCCGAACTGGTGTTTGGCCGAGCATGCTCGCCCAACACTAGTAATAAATGTAACTTATACAGTTTGATGCCCTGAAAGACCATTTTAGAACTACAGTGCTGTCAAAAAGTATTTGCTTCCTTTCCAGTTTCTTCTATCCTTGCAACTTTGTCACATTTGACTGTTTCAGATCATCAAACAACTTTTAATATTAGACACTGGTCTTAATAAAGGCCCATAGCAGCCGGTGGTTCCAGCACCAGTTCTAAATACAAGACAGCTTCTGGGCTGTCTTACATTTAGACAATTTTCTATGCCTAAAACAGGCATAGACCTGGAGTGAGCAGATAAGAGTCGCAGATAGCGGTGTAGCTGACCATTGTGTCGTCATCTGCACCTGGAATACATCTATTTTAGGCATATTTCAGATTAGTAAATGACCCCCAAAATTCAGACAAATAATGTTCAGCACGATCTGGCCCTAGGTAAAAAATTAATTGTGCCCTTAGGTACTAAAATAAGCCAAGTGTGATTACGGACAGGTATGTTTTTTTTTTTTGTTTTTTTTTTAGCTGTCCAAATAATTTTTTTATTTAAATTTCGAATACAAAGCAGATCCATAGAAATGGAGATAACACATTATTCTAGCTCTAAACATAGTAATTACAATTCTTTTTCCTTTTCTCTTCCCTTCCCCTCCCCCCCCCCACCCTCCACGTGGGGACGCGAGAAAAAAAAAAAAAAAAAAAAAAGGAAATTTAAACACCTCCAACACTAAAGCAGCCAATTTTTCCATACCTGGTCGAGATTTAATGACCTTTTTTTATGATTCTTCATCACTCGTTCTTCTTTAATTAAATTATCTATCATTTTTCTCCATTGTCCCGCTGTCGGTAAGTCTACTTTTATCCATTTCCTTAGTATAAGTAATCTGGCCTGGAATAGTACTTTATTCAGAACCAGTCGTGTTTTTTTATTTAGCTTCAAATGTTCAGTTGCCCCTAAGATACAAATTATTGGATCTCTGGGCAGTCGAACCTTCAAAAGCAAAGATACGGTTTCCATTATTTCTGTCCAATATCTATGGAGCTTGGGACATCTCCAAAAGCAATGTATTAAGTCGGCTCTCTCCTCCCAACATTTTGGACACTTATCTGTTGCTTTCACTCCCATTCTTTTCAACATCCATGGAGATCGGTGTAATCTGTGTACTATAAAGAATTGTGAGATTTTATGTGAGCCCCTATCCGAGATTGTCGCATAATTTTTGAGAGCATCTTTCCAATTATCTTCTGTAAGGGAATCTAGATCCTTTTCCCATTTTCCTACAGCAAGCATTGTAATCGTTTTTCTCTTACCTTCCATCAAAAGCCTATATCTCCTTGCGGTTGTTCCTCCTCCTTCCCCTACTGCAGTAAACTTATCCAACCTGTCTGATTTTTCCCTCCTATACCTATCCTCCTGGACCACTGTCCGCAATGCATTCCTGAGTTGAAGATATTTATAGGTGTCAGTATGGGGGATCCCAAATTCCAGCACCATTGTATTAAAGTCCTTCAGCTTATCTTCCTCGAAGATCTGGTCTAAATATATCATTCCTTTTTTCCCCCAGTCTATATAGTCCCTTATTGTTTCTAATTCTTTTAAATAAAAATTTTTCCATATCGGTGTATATTTCAAAAACCCTTTAATCTCCAATATCTTTTTAATTTCCCCCCATACGTGTTCTATTAGATTTAATATCCTATTGTCAGAATTTTTTTTACCCAAAAAACCAGACTCCAACACCTCTAAGTGATTTCCTCCCTCTTTCCAACCCCATCTATTTAATTCTTGCCTACCCACTTGACTATCTAAACTACCCTTTATATTCCCATATTGAGTTATTAAATAGTATAGAAACAAATTGGGGACTGCTAATCCTCCCTCCTGCACTGGAAGCTGAAGGACTTCCTTCTTTATTCGAGGGATCGCACCCTTCCAAATAAAGTCCCCCATTAGTCTATCAAATAGTTTGAAGGTAGTCTGCGGTACTCTAACTGGGGCATTTTGAAGCACATACAGTATCTTTGGGAGAAAGACCATTTTTATTAAATTTACCCTACCTTGGATTGACATTGGCAGTCGTTTCCATATGTGTATTTTCGTTCTTAGTTCTCTTACTAAGGGAAGGACATTTAGCTTTTCATATTCTTCTATGTTTCCGGAGATTTGTATGCCGAGATATTTAAAATTTTCGTGTTTTTTGAGAGTATGCACCCGTGTATCTCCCTGTAATTGTCTATCTCCTAATAATAACATATGTGATTTCCCCCAATTTATCTTTAGACCAGAGAAGAACCCAAACTTATCTATTATCTCTATCACTCTGTTAAACTGGTCCCCAGTGTTTTGCAAAAAAAGTAATATATCGTCCGCATACATTAACAATTTTTCTTCTCCACCCGCGTATTGAAAACTTTTAATCTCCTTGTCATTTCTTATTATGGTTGCCAAGGGTTCGATTGCAATGGCAAATAGCAGTGGGGAGAGAGGGCATCCCTGCCTGGTGCCCCGAAATAGGGCAAAAGGCAGGGACAAGCTCCCGTCCACCACTACTCTAGCCCTGGGATTTAGATATATTAACTGAATCCACCCTATAAATCCTTCCCCTATACCAATTCGCCTTAATACTGCCCATAAATACTCCCATTCAATACAGTCAAATGCCTTTTGAGCATCCAGTGAGAGTATCGCTTTATCCCCTGCATCCAGTCTGTTGGCTTCAATATTGAGAAATAGCCTTCTTATATTGGAGTATATTGTTCTACCCGGTATAAATCCTGTCTGATCTTTATTTATTATTCCTTTAATGACCCTTGAAAGCCTGTCCGCTAGGACTTTTGCGAGAATTTTAACATCCGTGTTCAACAGGGATATTGGCCTGTATGAGCCGGGATCTGTTGGTTCTTTTCCTTTTTTTGGGATTAGTGTGATAATTGCTTCCTTCATAGAATTCGGTAGGTCACCCAGTTTTTGAGCTTCATCCAGTGTTATCTTTAATTCTTGTACCAAAACCTGGGAAAAGGTTTTATATATTTCAAAGGGGAGCCCGTCCCCACCCGGTGCTTTCTCGGATTTAACCTTCCCTAGAGCTAGATTTATTTCTGCCACCGTTATTTCTTTTTCCAAATATTCTTTTTGGGATTTAGATATCCTACTGAGGGCAATCTCATCCAAGTAAAAATCTAACTCTTGTTTTGAGTATTGTACCCTAGACTTATATAACTCTAAGAAGTGCTCCCAAAACACTTTTTTAATACCTTCAGGTGTGGTGATTAGTTTACCCGTTTTATCTTTAATTGCACCTATCCATGATTTCCCTTTTTGATTTCTCACTATATTTGCTAATATTTTGCCAACCTTTTCACCCTCCGAGGCTAGTTGGATGCCTTGAAGGAGCAATTCATTCCTACTTTTCTCTAATTGATAAATCTTCATCTTTTCCTGTTCTTCCTCCCAGACTCTCTTATTTAGTACAGTAGGATTTCTCATACTTGCCATCCCTGCCTCTTGCAATTTTTTCTCCAATGCCTTCCCATTCTCTCTAGTTCTTTTTTTCCAGTAGTTTACCCTTTTGAACAAAATTCCCCTCAAAAAAGCCTTGAAAGTGTCCCAAACCACAAGTCTACCAGCAGAACCGTTATTTTCCATAAAAAAATTTTTTAGTTCCTCAATTATACTCTCTGTATCTGAAATCAATGGCAGCCAATGAGAGTTGAATTTAAACACTGACAGAGTATTATCTTTATTCAAATCCAGCTCAACCACCATTGCATTATGGTCTGACAGAGCCATGGGTATATATTTTGTCGTAATCCTATTTTGGGACATTAAATTTTTATTTCCAAAGGTCATATCTATTCTCGACCAAGTTTGGTGTGTTTTTGAATAGCAAGAATATCTAATTTCATCCGGGTGCTGAACCCTCCAAACATCTACCCAATTGAATTCATTGGCTACCTTACATAAGTCTACATTTTGTACTCCTCCCCCCCTGCTAGATGTCCTATCCCTGAGTGGATCCATAACCGCATTGTAATCGCCCACCGCAATCAATATACATTCCTGTTTGTTTAACATAAATCTATACAGTTGATACAGAACATCTGGTTTATATGGTGGTGGAATATATATATTTGCAATTACAGTTTTAATCCCTTCTAAATAACAATATAAAAAGAGATATCTGCCATCATCGTCGGCCTCACGTGCCAAAAGTTCAAACTTAATCTTATTATGTACCAAAATAGAGACCCCTCTAGAATAGGTGGTATATACGGAATGATATGCCGCCACTACCCATCCCCTCTCTAACCATCTTACTGATTCCTTATCCAAATGTGTCTCCTGGAGGCAGATGACGGCTGGCAGAAACCTCTTCATCCACTCAAGGATAGCAAATCTTTTAACCTTCTCACGGAGCCCCCTCACATTCAGCGAAAGGATCCTAACCATCTAACAGAGGGGGAGGAGAAAAGAAAAGAAAAGAAAAAAAAAAAAAAAAATTTCTCCACGTCCCCACCACCCCATATATGCCCTCCCCTCAATATAGTCCCCCCTTCTGCTGGCCAGCAGTCTGGGCGACTCCATAACTTAGCGTGACTCCTATCACCCCCCGCCCCCCACCACCAGCCTCAAAGACCCTCTCCATCCGCCCATTCACTAACTTCCTCCGGAGTCTGAAAAAATGAGGTCTTGCCTTTATATTCCACCCTTAACTTCGCCGGAAAAAGTAAGCTATACTTTATGCCTGCCTCCCTTAATCTTTTTTTGACCGACATGTACTCTCTTCTTTGCGCATTGGTGCTAAATGAGTAATCTGGAAAAAGTTTGATCTTTACCCCTTGTATATAATATTTTTCCGAGGTTCTTGCGTCAGATAATATTTCATCTCGATCTTTAGATAATAAGAATTTCACCAGTATGGATCTGGGATAATCCCCTGGCGCCCTATTTTTGGTGGGGACCCTATGTGCTCTTTCAACAGAAAACAGGGGAGAAAGGGTACCTTCTTTACTATTTTCCCTGAACCACTTTTCCATAAATTCAGTACAATTTCCTCCTTCCGCTCGCTCTGGGATCCCCACACATCTTATGTTAGCTCTTCTTGATCTATCCTCCTGGTCTACCAATTTTTGTTCCATCTTAGCATTTGTTTGTTTTAAATGAGCCACCTCCTTCTCTAATTTCTGTACAGATTCCTCTAGGGTGGGAATCCTTTTTTCCATCTCTTGTAGGCGCTGTCTTACTTTTTCCATCTCGGCTCTAATAACCATAACATCCGTCTGCACTGCCCCAAGCTGGGTTACTAAATTACCCATTAAATTTTCCATCCTTGAGACAGTGCAGAGTATATCCTGCACCATTTTTACGTCCGTTTCTGTATATGTCACTGGTGTTCCCCTATCCCCCTCCCCCCCCTCCACTGGCGTCTCCTGTGTCAACTCCTGTACTCTGGCGTCCGCCATTTTTTCTTTTTGTGGGGATCTAAGCCCAGGTGAACTCGGGACCAGGTACTTATTGAGACCCGCTTGTTTGGGCCCACTTTCAACCCCTCCTGCTGATCGCCTAGTAGTACCCCCCATGGGGCCACGCTGCTCCTCCCTTCTTTTCGACGGCATTCCAAGATCCCTTCCCTCTTTTCTTAATCCTCTTTCACCCTTTCTTTTTCTTTTATTCTCCCCTTCTTCCCCTTTCCCTTCCTATTCTTTCTGTCTCCCTTCCCTTCCTCCTTCCTTTTATTTCTTTCCCTTTTCCCCCCCCCCTATTCCTTTCTTCCCTTCTACCCCTTTTTTTTTTTTTTTCCCCCCCTACCCCCTCTCCCTCCCACCCCCTTTCCTTCCCTCTTCCAAATACAATCAATCAATAAATTACTTCCATATTTAGATACGCAAACTAGTTCAGAGAGAAAGAAAAGAAAGAAAAGAAGTCCATAATATCAGCAGAATCCAGCCGAGAGAAGAGAGGCTTCTTAAGGGGTTTGGGGGTCGAGATCTAGACTCCCAACGTATAGGCGATATAATCCGATGGCAGATTAGTTCGGAGGACTGTAGTACAGTTAAATATCTTGAGGGGGGTATAGGGATTTCAATCGGGATTATTGGAATTTGTTGAATGTAGCACGGCACATCCCGAACCCCCTCCCCCACTCTATCCTTTTTTTTTTTTTTTTATTCGATTCCGATCACACTGACGCAGTCCACTCTCAATAGCTGTCTGCAGATCTCTCAGTGCAGGATTTACTTCTGTCACTCCACAACAACTTCAATCTGCACCCCCATAGTTACAACCACGTTCACAGCAAAAAAATTGACACTCTGTCAGCTGCAGTCCCATGGGTACGCAACAGGGGCTCCCAGCATCACCACAAGAGCCTGTGGACAGTCCTCCACTTTCAGACAACTAAAGTGGCCCCCCTTTCAAACACTACAAGCGGAGTTGACCTCACCGCTCCAAGGCCAGCAAATGTCAGCGAGAGTCAATGGGGGTTAATATAATTCAGGAATTCAGGATTCTTGATTCAGTATAAGTCAAAACAAATAGGGCAGGATCTCAGGGACCAAGCGCCCCCCTTACATCATCTCCACCAGTGCCAGGACCCCACCACTTCACCATCAGCAGGCACGTGCCGTCCAGGGGCTCCCCTTTAGCACAAATGGTTAGTGCCCTATGTTCCGACCCCAGCAACCTTCGTCCCGCCAGTGCCTCTTTTTTTTTTTTTTCTCTTCACACAACTAGAGCTGCAATAGCTCACTGCTCACCACCCAACGGCTCGGATCTTCAGGGACAGAAGTCGGACAAAAATCGGACACCGGCGTCAAACTCTGGGGTAATCAGGGAGGCGGTCAGGGCGGCCACAGCCTTTGTACATCGCTGTGATGGACGGCGAGCTAGCGTGGGCTGCGGCGGTCAGGCATTCCGGGCGGTGGTACGAGCGGCCAGCGGCCGGCGTACAGGAGAGGCGGGGGGGCGGAGCCCTAGCGTCCCACGTCAGACGCTCTCACGCATCCTGCATGTTCTGGACAGGTATGGTTACTGTGCCGTGTCATAAAAAATTTAAAAATCTGCCTAGCCATTTAGGCCAACAATTTTGACTTGTTTGTAGCTGGCTCCAGTGTAGACTGATTAGGCACCATCAGCAATCATATTCTCATTGGATTTTCTATAATGTCTAATATTGTTACATGAACGGCTGGCCTCAAAGCCCTTATACACATTAAGTTATTGTCGGTCAAATGTGCCATTTCCGGTGTGGTTGGTGGACAATGTAATGTGTATGGGAGTCTCCTGACTCCATGTTGCAGTAAAGAACCGTGCTGCCAATTAGCACACAGCTGCCTTTCATTTAACAATGAAGACTGCACTTTAAAGTCGGTCTTCATGGTTAATGGCTGCATGGCACCTTTAATGCACCTTTAAACAGGGGCTGTTGCTAATATGGGATTTGGCTGGTTAAGTGGGGGGACAATATGCTTATTATTGCTGTTTTTGCTGTAATCTCCTGCAGGTTATTTGACAGTAAGCACAGAATATTAATCAGCTCTGGCAAAACCACTTCTCCAATTGCAGTGCTCTACTGCCCTACAGGCATCTGCTTTTCCTTCTTTTCCACATCATCTAATATCTGTGAGAATATGTCATCAGGAACATCTATCTCCTCCCCTTGCTGACTTTTCTAGGACATGGAGACTTTAAAGGATGATTCAGAAGAAGTTCTGTCAGCAAAACATGAGTATGGTCTTCATTAAGACCTGGCCCCACATTATAGGTGATCTTGCATTACTGAGTTTCTTAGTTTCACTTTGTAACATGTGCAGCCACCATTTTAGGAAAAACTGATTCGTTACCATGAAGTGCGAGGAAATTCAGATTTGTTGTAAATCTATGTTTTCCTAAACTTTAGACCGAATTCCACTTTGCTTTGCTCAACACTTGAAGTATCGGGCATGTTGAATTAAAAAGCCTTTTGTTCTCAGGGATATCAACAGCAACTGGAAGTGTTTGGCAACGGCTTTCTTGTCTCAGACATAGAAAACCCATACACACTAGGCTGACGACATATTTGTATGGGTTTGTTGTGTGCCTTTGGCTGAATAAGTGTTTGGTCAAGAGCTATTGAAGGTGTTTAGGAGGTACTTTTATATTCATGTAGCTTCTGTACAGTCCAGGGCTGTGACCATTCTTTTAAACTTAAAGCTAGAATGCTCAATTAATTTTTCTTCTAGCTTTGTTTTCCAAATACGCTAAGAGCATTATGCCATAGCCTTTGAAGTTAAAAGTGCAGTACAAACAAAAAGCATTATAAAAAATAGACCTTTTATCTGTGTTAGATGAAAAGATTTAAGGTGATAACATAGTGGGGAGGGACCCTCAAGACATTCAATAGTGCAAATTTCTCAGTACATGTTTATTGACTTTATTCCACATGATAAATGTGCAGAATTATCATTTATGCAGTCAAATACAGTATAACTATACTGGCAAACTCTGCAGCTGCAACCTTTATTGATACATGCGACACAAGATATGAAAATATTTTAGGGACTATAAACTATGGGGGTCATTTATTAAGGTGCCAGTCTTAATAAGCCCCTGTGATGGTGGTGGATCTGCCAAAGTTATGAAGAGGTGCCGGTCTCTACATAACCTTGGCACATCCAGTGCTGGTCTAAATGTAAGTCAGCTTCCTTGCTGGCTTACATTTAGACCATTTTCTATTGTCTAAAAGTCACAGACTGTGGCGCAAATAACCTTTGCACCGCCATCTACACCAGGAATACACCTAATATAGACGTATATCTGATTGTAAATGACCCCCTGTGTTTTATATTGGTTTAGAGATGAGTGAATTTTTTTAAAATTAGCTTCAGGTCCAATTCTTCTGAATCGACTATGTGATTTGATGTGGGTACAAATCAATTCTACCCAAATTGATAGTGCTTCAAACACCTGGAAAACTATTTTTCTTTCTATCTCTCTCTCTCTCTATTTTTCTCTGTCTCTCTCTCTCTCTTCAAGAACTTTCCTGAACTGAATCTCACAAAAATCTGATTTTAACATTTTTTTTTAAATTTGAGTCAAATTTTGACACTTAAGAATTGATTTGCTCCTATCTAGCTTAGAACCTTTAGAATTATAAATGTGTAGTTATTTTGTATACTTATCTGCTCCCTGCTGCTCCCTGCTGTAAGTATAAGTCTCCTCAGAGGTCCCGTTGGGTGGGTGGGACGCTTAAAACAAAATGGTAGACATCCCCTTTGTGGGCATATTACATGGGGCCTTAACTTCCTTAGTGGGTAAACATTTATTCCTAATCATTGGCCAATGTAAACCTATGCAGTGATCAAATGACAAACCACAATTTGTTCATTTGTCATTACTTGCACCTATAGTGCAGTCATTGTTTGTCGGCAGTCTATCTACTTACGTAAAGAGGCATTTGCCTGTCATTTGTAATCAAAGCATGCAGAGATGAAGAAGTGATCACACAATGGAAAACAGTCGATTTTATTGAAGCATCTGAAAGCAAGTCTTGGGAACATTAAGGACTTGCTATTATTGGGAATCGGCACTCGTTCTAACAATCTGCTCATCTCAGTTTATTTAAATACATCCTCAGAATGAATCTTATATAAGAAGAGGACACATCTCATCAGATAGGGTTTGACTAAGAAATATTTAATATTACATTTAATCAGTCACCATAGGAGTGATTGTAGTCATTGCTGATGAATTTTAGGTTTTTATTTCCACAATAATCCCAACAATGAAATGTGTTGTTACTCTGAAATTACAATGGAGAGTCTCAATCTTTCTATTACAGAACATGAAAAGCATTGTCTATGCAAGAGTACAGATTATATGAATTTGCACTTCAAAGTAAAATGGTTTTATAATGAATACGTTCGAGAACTTCCTGCATTCAAGGATACCGTCCCAGAATATTCTCTGTAAGTCTTATTTCTGCGTTTTTAAATTAAATTACTACAGACAATAGATACAATGATAATATCAATTGTACATTTCAGTTCATATCTAAAATGTATGCAAAAGGATCACATGATACAGATGAATGTTGTTTTATGCTGGGGCTACATATTACCAGGCTTTCTCTGATTAAACGTCCTTCCAGTTTATTGTTCCTGTGTTTTTCACACTCTCTTTCAAAAAGCTTTATTTTCTTGAGTTTTGATTATTTGATTGTAAAGTTTGTATAAAAAGTATGTACTAGAGAATAATATCAGTCATATCTTATTATAAGGCAGCCGAATATTTAAAGGTAGCTAAATCTGCTCATCCAAACAGGCCTGTTTTGGACTACATCATGTAAAACAGGCCCCATCACTTTCTCAAGTTATAGTTGCCGCAAGTCTCAGGTGAGCAGAATGGAGCATGGGAATGGTAGTGGCTGTGAATACAATAAGTATTTACAGTGGCAATCCTCACACAGATGCTCCCTAGGACCAGGCCAGTTATAGGAGGGTACATCCCTCAGGGCACATCTTGATGGTGGTGCTCCTTTCTGATGGTAGTTGGGGTGCCCTTGGTGTTATGAGCGTTGTATGGGAGCAAGGCAGGAGATGTAGGTGTTGTGGCTGGCAAATGGTGATGGATTCAATAACCAGGCTGATTGTAAAAAATTAAAAAGTCTCTCTTCACTAAAGTGTAGATTGGGAGTTTTAGTAGATCCAGTTGTATCAAAACACAGTTACAAACAATTGACATTGCAAATCTTCCCAGAAAACAATGGATAAACGGGGTCATTTATTAAACTAAAATACTTTTCCCTGCTCACACCAGGTCTGAAATTGTGGGCATGGTGTGGGCAGGTAAGGGGATAGGCCGTAGAGAAAGGTCTAAATGTAAGACAGCTAGAAAGCGGTCTTACATTTAGAACTGGCAGAGTTTCCGGCGCCTCTTCATAACTTCGGCGGATCCACCACCAGCTTAGGGGTTTATTAAAACACCAATCTTAATAAATGTGTCCCATAGGCTAGGATAGGGATTGTAGAACTCCTTCCCTCTATCTCACAAAAGTCTTTCTCTGTAGAATCTAAGGCTGGCAATATTATTCTTGCAATGACTATATTGACTGTAATTCCCAGCTGAGGGGTACAGGATTAAGATACAGACTGTGTCCAAGAGTGAAAGGTGTTTTAACAGTGCCCCTCTTACTACAGTAAAGTCTTGGTCAGTTTTAAGCAGCAAATACAATACTGACTTCCCCAGAGCTCTACCATGCAGATTTGGGGCCTTCTAGTTCTTTCTTTCTCTTTTCCTTGAGTACTGTAAAGTAGAGATGGCTTTCTCTCTGTGGATCTCTCAGAGGTAGCGGTTCTCTGGAGGTCACGGCTAGAACTCTGAGGAGTGAGCACATGTAGTTTCCTCTAGCCTTCTCAGCTACCACAAAACTAAACTAGGGGTGGATCTAAATCTAACACCTAACTTGTAGGCCGTTCTGCAGTCTATGCGGCTGCGCCAAGAAAGGACAAATGGTGTCCATGAACAGCAGCCTCCTACTGAAAACATGAGGAAATTCTGCCTGCCCAAAACTCTGTCTAAACTATCCTCTAAAGGGGTTTTACAAAATAGTTTGCAGCAGGATCAAAAGGGCTTAAAAACAAACAAGAAGAGATGTTTACTTCCATTATCCCGCTCTGTTACAGTACCAAAACTGCCCAGGCCCCTGCAGTTCTCTGCATCCCGTTCTCATCTCAACATGCAAGAAATGTCCTCTCAGCCAACCACTGGTAGCAGTGCTGACCCACCTGAGCTAATGACTGGCTGAGTGGACATTTTGAGCCATCTGTTGTAAGTCAAGGACAAGGAGTAGGGACAGATGTCTGGACAGGAGTAGCAGGGATTCATGAAGGTGAATATCTCGTATGTTTTTAAGCCCCTCTGACACTGATGCAAACTATTTTTGTGTGGCTGGAAAAAAGTTTGAAAGTACACATTCTCTCTCCTTGCTAATGAAGACAGACTCAAAAAAAAGACTAGAAGGCCATCTCGATTTTGTCCCCATCAATAAGAAGAGCGAGTGTGCAATGTGAGTACTCTCTCCTCTTTCTAGTGATAGTTGGGGGTCTTAGCAGCCAGACCCCCACCAATCAAAACCTTGGATATGTCGCTATAACACATCAAATGTTTTTGGAGAGCTCAAAGATGACCTTAATATGGTTTTAAAAGAACATTTTAACTTCTCACTTTCTAGCCAGACCTCTACACCTGTAAAATATAGTCACATACATAAACTCTAAAAAATTTAAAATATAGAAGTATTATAGAAATTGGAAGGCTTGGTGTCAAGACTTTATATTTGTGCATTAATATCCATCTTACAATGATTTCAATTTTCAGGTGGTTTGAGCCTTTTGTTATTCAGTGGTTGGATGAAAATGAAGATGTGTCAATGGAATTTCTTCATGGAGCTTTGGGAAGAGATAAAAAGGATGGAGTAAGTGTTTTCAAGTCAATGCCATAGTGATAATAAAACATACAATAGGGGCCCAATTTGACAAATCAAATAATCTATTGTTGGATCTGCACATATCTGATCTAGACTTTTTTTTAAATTCTTTTAGTTTCAAAAGTGAACATTTTAGATGCACTGGTTACTGATCTACTGAAATGTATAATATAGAAAAATGTTCTTAGCTCTTTCCCTTGTTCTACTCAGTTCCAGGCCACATCAGAACATGCTTTGTTTTCCTGCTCAGTTGTTGATGTCTTCACACAATTAAATCAAAGCTTTGAGATAATCAAGAAACTGGAGTGCCCTAATCCGGAAGCGCTTTCTCATTTAATGAGAAGATTTGCAAAGGTAAATTTCAGCAAGTTGTTTTTCTTTCTATGTGCATTGCTTGTCATATGTGCTTGTAATATTACAGTCAGGTCCATAAATATTGGGACATCTACATAATTCTAACATTTTTGGCTCTATACACCACCACAATGGATTTGAAATGAAACAAACAAGATGTGCTTTAAATGCAGACTGTTAACTTTAATTTGAGGGTATTTACATCCAAATCAGGTGAACGGTGTAGGAATTGCAACAGTTTGCATATGTGCCTCCCACTTGTTAAGGGACCAAAAGTAATAGGACAATTGGCTTCTCAGCTGTTCCATGGCCAGGTGTGTGTTATTCCCTCATTATCCCAATTACAATGAGCAGATAAAAGGCCCAGAGTTAATTTCAAGTGTGTTATTTGCATTTGGAATCTGTTGCTGTCAACTCTCAAGATAAGATCCAAAGAGCTGTCACTATCAGTGAAGCAAGCCATCTGTAGGCTGAAGAAACACAACAAACCCATCAGAGAGATGGCAAAAACATTAGGCGTGGCCAAAACAACTGTTTGTAACATTCTTAAAAAGAAGGAACACATCGGTGAGCTCAGCAACACCAAAAGACCTGGAAGACCACGGAAAACAACTGTGGTGGATGACCAAAGTATTATTTCCCTGGTGAAGAAAACACCCTTCACAACAGTTGGCCAGATCAAGCACACTCTCCAGGAGGTAGGTGTATGTGTGTCAAAGTCAACAATCAAGAGAAGACTTCACCAGAGTGAATACATAGGGTTCACCTCAAGATGTAAACCATTGGTGAGCCTCAAAAACATGAAGGCCAGATTAGAGTTTGCCAAATGACATCTAAAAAAGCCTTCACAGTTCTGGAACAACACCGTATGGACAGATGAGACCAAGATCAACTTGTACTAGAGTGATGGGAAGAGAAGAGTATGGAGAAGGAAATGAACTGCTTATGATCCTAAGCATACCACCTCATCAGTGAAGCCTGGTGGTGGTATTGTCATGGAGTGAGCATGTATGGCTGCCAATGCAACTGGTTCTCCTGTATTTATTGATGAGGGCTTGCAGAACTCCTTCTGTTTTCCCTATGTAACAAATCGCTCTGGTTTCTTACATCCTGTATGTAGCACTTCCTGTATCCAACCAAACCCATGATGCACTTCTCTTTTTTTTTACCACAGCACAACCCCTCAGCTATTTTATACCTCCTCCCACCCAGCTGGGTACATAGACACTCCCCTATCACTGCCCTAACAATCCCCAGCTATTGTATAGCTACCCCCATTCAGATAGTTACATAGACATCCTACTATCAATGCGCCTCACAATGTCCAGCTAGTTTATATCAACTCCCACCCAGCTAGTTACATAGATACTTCCATATCACTGCCCCTGTTGCTGCTTTGACACGATCATGGACATACAGTCAGTTTCAAATATATTGGGACATCAATGCAATTCTAACATTTTTGGCTCTATACACCACCACAATGGATGTGAAATGAAACGAACAAGATGTGCTTTAACTGCAGACTGTCAACTTTAATTTGAGGGTATTTACATCCAAATCAGGTGAACGGTGTAGGAGTTACAACAGTTTGCATATGTGCCTCCCACTTGTTAAGGGACCAAAAGTAATGGGACAGAATAATAATCATAAATCAAACTTTCACTTTTTAATACTTGGTTGCAAATCCTTTGCTGTCAATTACAGCCTAAAGTCTGGAATGCATAGACATAACCAGACGCTAGGTTTCATCCCTGGTGAGGCTCTGGCAGGCCTCTACTGCAAATATCTTCAGTTCATGCTTGTTCTTGAGGCATTTTCCCTTCAGTTTTGTCTTCAGCAAGTGAAATGCATGCTCAATCCGATTCAGGTCAGGTGATTGACTTGGCCATTGCATGACATTCCACTTCTTTCCCTTAAAATACGCTTTGGTTGCTTTTGCAGTATGCTTTGGGTCATTGTCCTGCACTGTGAAGCGCCGTCCAATGAGTTCTGAAGCATTTGGCTGAATATGAGCAGATAATATTGCCCGAAACACTTCAGAATTCATCCTGCTGCTGCTCTTTGGCTCTCAACTTGAGAGTTGACAGCAACAGATTCCAAATGCAAATAGCACACTTGAAATGAATTCTGGGCCTTCTATCTGCTCATTGTAATTGGGATAATGAGGGAATAACACACACCCGGCCATGGAACAGCTGAGAAGCCAATTGTCCCATTACTTTTGGTCCCTTACCAAGTGGGAGGCACATATGCAAACTGTTGTATTTCCTACACCGTTCACCTCATTTGGACGTAAATACCCTCAAATTAAAGCTGACAGTCTGCAGTTAAAGCACATCTTGTTTGTTTCATTTCAAATCCATTGTGGTGGTTTATAGAGCCAAAAATGTTAGAATTGTGTCAGTGTCACCATATTTATTGACCTGACTGTGTATATATATATATATATATATAAATGAAAAACAGAACAGCACTCCAGTAAGGTGAAAAAAAGAAAGCTGTTTATTCACCCAGTGGTGACGCGACGTTTCGGCTCCAACATGAAGCCTTTCTCAAGCAATGTGGCAATACAAACTGAACATACTTATAATGTGAGGAAGCGACATCATTAAACATAATTAGCATTAACCCATGCCTATACAGGTGATAATTAAATAATAATGGTAATACATGTGTATACATTTGTACATCAGGTGAACACAGTGCTTAGACATAAAATAGAACAGTGATACGATTGCATATTGTAATACATTATCTAAAATAAATGCAAAATTCATGTGTAGAAAGTGCACTTGTGCAATGACCCAGGAAACAATTGGTTAAAATAAGGAGCTTTTACCACACATTTATCATGGGGAGTGCTCAGGTCAGATGACTATGGACATGGATACATGCATACAATCAAACATCTTAACAATACCCGATGTGGCTCCATTACCAAATTCAGCGTCTTAGAGTCTCAGATGCGCCTGAGCCCGTTGGACCAGCACGTGTGCGATCAAGTGCGCATGCGCCAGGACCCGGATGCATCCGCGTCATCCGAAATGCACAGTACGCGCATGGCTGGATAATCGCGTCACATCAGTGTCATCACAAAGCCTCGCGATGATTCGCAAGCGCCCAGTACTCCTGCACAATCCACCATATTGGAAAAGATAAAGCCAGTTCAGGCGTGAAAGTGACCGCGTCATGACCTGTGCCGACCATTAACCAATATACTGTGCACACACAACACAAACAACTCGTTACTTTTTGGTCCACCGCGTCCAAATCCAAGCGCCGTCAGGCACCACAGGTTGACACATATACAGGGGACATACAGGGCGCTTGGATTTGGATGCGGTTTGATGATGTCACTTCCTCACACTATAAGTATGTTCAGTTTGTATTGCCACATTGCTTGAGAAAGGCTTCATGTTGGAGCCGAAACGTCGCGTCACCACTGGGTGAATAAACAGCTTTCTTTTTTTCACCTTACTGGAGTGCTGCTCTGTTTTTCATTGATATTATCCTGGGACGCTATTCCCACTAGAGCTTGCACCCAATCTCCAATATATTCCAAGGTTGGTGCTGCCATTTATTATAATATATATATATATATTGTACAGTATTTCTGCTTTACCAACATTGTTCCAGCGACATTGCAATGCTATGATAGTATTTGCTTTGCTGGCATTACATTAGTTCACTAGCAGTGCTAATGCCAGGTAGACTTACAGTGCTGATATGTCTACTTGATACAAGTGTAGCGTTGCTAAAATGCTGATATTAGTTTTTCTTTCTGACATTTCACTGCTCCCTTTGGGTCTGGACACTACTGCTGCATTTTGGCACCACTCACACTGTATCTACAATGCAAATGCTTGTACACTTTGATCATGGTAATATTTTGTTTGCTCACCATAATTACCATTGACGGCTCCCGAACAAATTTTAGTCCTTGGAAATATTTATTCTTTTTATTATTATAAATACATTTCTAAAACCACCCCTGTTATATGAAACATATTAAGAGTAATTATTCCTTTTTTTGATAGGAAGGTTGACATTTTAAAAAGCCAATTTACATAAATAAAGCTCAACTAGTAAAAATAGCTTAGGAGGCAAATGCTTTGTGTTAGCCCCTAGGCCGCCCAGACATTACTTCACGTGTGTTGCTTCAGTGGACCTGCTCAGCAGCAGCGCCTCCCTGGAAATCAGTTCTATAATGCTGCCAACTGTGCTATATGAACCGCACCACCTCACACTGTTCTTACTATCAGCTCCTTTTACAGCTAAAGATATTTTAAGTATTGTTTTCCAGGTGATAGAAAAAAAAAATCGCTGGATATTATAAAACTGGTATCAACCATACAACCATTTAGAAATCCTGACTACTTCTAGTGTTCATATGTAGCAATGGTTAACGCAACATTTAACATGTTAAATGCACATTGCAGTGAATCTTCACTTGACACTTTCATTGGCTTTTGTTGTGTTAAGTCTCAATTTTAAATTTGCTGCAATTGTGTTTTTAATGCTTTGTCACGTTACCATTTACTACATCTGTATGTCAGTTTTTTATGAAATCTGCATCAATGTACAGTATTATTTTATACAGCTTAATACTCCTTTATTACTATTGCCTTTTATTAATAATTACCTGTTAAAATGTAAAGGGGTTTACCCACCTGTAACATTGATGGTAAACCAATTGGATATTATACTAATCCATCTGATTGGACCAACCACTGAACCAGCCCCATTCAGCTTCTACAAAAATACACCTTTACTCCTGGTGTGGTACTGTGTTGTGAATCAGGCTGTACTGTATTCCTTCTCAATCCCTGACAGCAATTAGAGATGACCCAAGTATTGAAAAATTCAATTTGGCTGCTTTGCCAAATAAAAAAAATAAAAAATAAAAAAAGGAGCACATTTCTTTTTTAAGTAGTGGGTGCAATGACAAGGAGTGAGGATTGCACCGCCACCATCATGGTACCCCTCAAATGCCGTGTTTAATGCTGATCGTGGCAACATTACAATGTAAAATAAATAAAAAAAATAATAAAATCATACTTACCTAATCAATTTGATCACGAGGTGCTGGCCGCCATCATCTTGATTGAAGATCTAGCGCAAACTCTTCCACAGCCCGTGATGATATCATCATGTTGGCCGGCGTGGTGACATCACTACGCACGGGATTTCCTGCGAGATCGTCAATCCAGATGGCGCCGGCTGGCTCTTTGCACTCTAACGGATGAGGTAGATATGATTTATTTGTATTTTTTTACCTCCATTCAAGGGAAATCGATTCACTATCATACAGCACAAGGAAATTTGCGTTGGCCTGAAATTCGGATCAATTTCCACTTTATGGAATTTGATTCACTCAACGCTACTTGCAGTTTATTGTAAAATAATCCAAAACTTAAGAGTACTGCAATCTACATATGCATATGTGAACAGAAAAATTAAAAAGGTTATGACTCTGGAGTAAAAAACACAAAAAGGAAAATTGCTTGGTCCTTAAGGGGTAAAAAAATAATAATATAGACATAATATAGTATATGGCAATCTCTAACAAAGCTAGGACCCGCCCTGTACCTCACACAGATCCAGAGCTCTTCCCATTCATTGCTGTACTAGATTTATTTCAATCTGGAGGATCAGAGGGAGTGTCCTTTCTCTGGAGATGTGCCCTTTCTGCTGCAGATCTCTGCTTGTAACTGTCACAGCTTCAAACAGTAGATGTGGCTTGTGGAACTGAGTAGAGATGAGCAAATTTTTCAAAAGTTCTATTTGTCATAAAGCACATTTTTTGTAAGTAGTGGATGCAATGACAGAAAGCAGCGATAGCGCCGCCCCCCGTCATTGCACCCCTCAGATGCCGCGTTCATATATGATTGCGGCATCTAAGTGTTAAAACTGTGTGAAATTAACATAATTTTTTTAAAATCAAAATGACTGCATCCATTTTCCCGCAAACCCCATTTTGCTTGAAGATCTGGTGCGAAATCTCGCGCGGTGCAAGATTACGTCATCACTCCGGCCGACGAGGTGACATCATAGGTCACCACGCACAGGATTTCGGCCAATCAAGATATTGGCTGGCGACCCATCGCGAGCAAATGTAGGAGGTAAGAATAAATGTTTTTGTTTTTTATACTATTTCAGGTTAAATCGATTCACTTACACGAAGCACAAGGAAATTCGTCTTCGAGTCGAATCAAATTTATCCTGAAATTCGGATCGAATTCCACTTTGTGGGATTCGATTCGCTCATCTCTAGAACTGAGGACGTACGATCGCCTCAGTAAGTGGACAGGCACATTACTAAACAGGTTAAACACCAGAGGGCGACTTTATAATAAATTAAAGAGAACATCTCACAACTGGAGCATTTTGCTAACAGAAAGTAAATGGCAAATGTAAATAGCGTTTCATGCCAATTTAATTAAAATGACATTTAATGGTCCTAGAGACCTTTAAGTCAGTACCTCCAGTGTTTTTTCACGGGTGACATCCCACAGTTCTCCAACCTTTAATGCTTGCGTTTTGTTTCATGGCACTTTCCTGTCCTTTCCCTGTCTCATTTCATTGTACTGTATGCGGTTAATGTACTTTTTTCCTAATGCAGTCAGTTTGAGTGCCAATGAAGGCTGATGTTGTGTGTTTAGTTAGTGGTTAGAAAATAACAGTGCACAATGTATATGCTGTATATGTCATTATATTATTATATATGCTTTCTTTTTAGACCATCAACAAAGTGCTGCTCCAGTATGCTGCAATTATATCCAATGATTTCAGCTTGTACTGCGGCAAGGAAAATGTGGTAAGTAAAAAGCCCTGGATTTTGTTGTGTTCAGTTACGAAGCTAAAAAGCCTTATAATCAGGGTTTAGATGCAAATGTGAAACCCCCTGGTGACTGAGGCCTGACTTTACATGTTGTGATGCTGTGGGCAATATAGCCATATACAGATAAGCAGCAGAGAAGTGTTATTTCCATGTCACGCTGGGTGCAGTTAGACTTGCAGATGTGGAAATTCAATGCTAGAACACTATACTGGGTGACTGTAGCTGCAGAAAGTTAGTTTTTGATGAAATTGTCAGTATATCCAAAGTTACAGAAGAGATGTTTTTAAAGGGTATGGAAGGCAGAGATGACTTCTACAATTCTTATGTAACAGACAGGCGATTTGTCCGCAGTGTAGCACTGAATGACTAGACAATGGTATGCTTGTACATTAAAGGGGTTCTCCGGGCTTTTAATATTGATGACCTATCCTCAGGATAGGTCATCAATATCAGATCGGGGGGAGGAAATAACAACAGCTGTATAAGGTGCGTTGCCATAGACATAGCAGCAGCAGGAAGAGAGACGAGTGACAGTACATGCACACTGCGTGCCATCTCCTCATCCAGCTGATCGGCAGGTGTGCCGATCTGATATTGATGACCTATTCTGAGGATAGGTCATCAATATAGGAGAGCTGGGAGAACCCCTCTAATAAGCACCCTCTATATCTCACAATGGGTTTAACCACCATGTTTTAATTTCCTAAGGGATCTATGTCGCTGAAAGTTTGGTACAGTAGAGTCATAATTAGTCGAGATCAGTGATGGCGAACCTGTTAGAGACCGGGTGCCCAAACTGCAGCCCGAAACCCACTTATTTATCGCAATGTGCCAACACGGCAATGTAACCGTAGTACTCTAGTCCAGTATACTGTAGTATATTTTCCATGTACTTTATCATTTAATATACAAGTAATTAGAGAGGGCTCACCTATAAGCTCAAGAATGGAAATGGGTGCACCTACCAAGAGGATTCACCCAATCCTCAAAAAACAGTAATAAAATTAGAACAAAAAGTGGTAGGGCATACCAATATTCGGTGCTACACAGATGGTTATACCAATATTTTATTTATTTGTGATATATTTTATGTAAGTTTATTCAACAGTGTATAACACTCTTAAAATTAATAAAATACTAAAATACTAGAAAACCATTGAATACATTAAAACCCAATATGATGGTAATCGAGTAATATTTGGATATTTGTATAATTTCAATAATTTAACTGTATGGTAAATAATGTCCTTCCAGATGGGTGCTTTCACCCAATCAATACCCCAAAAGATGGAATTGGGGCTACACCTGCTTCTAAAGTCTTTTTGAATGAGGGCTTTTTTAAATAGTCACTGCGGCTGTTGCGACTCAATAGTCGTTATATATATTATCGGTACACTCTTGCTGCTTGATAGTACAAAAGAGCCGAAACAATTATACTCACAGTTGTAGTGTAGTATTGTCGGCTTTGGTCAATCACAGGTGGCGTCCCACGTGTGGTAAACGATAATTGCACAAGTTGCAGCAAAATAGGAGTGATGCGGTTTTGGGATCCTTGATATTGTTCATATAGCCGTACTGTGTTTGGGGATCAGTCGGTGATATATTCCTTCTGTCTTTGGATAGATGCTTTACAGGAGTGGACTCTGCCACAAGGCCGACTCTCCAAACAAACAGATATCCGGCTTGCCTTGAATTTTTCAAGCTGAGAAATTAGCGATCCCTTTTTTTTCCTTTATATTTCCTTTTTCTTTTAGCGCTTTAGGTCCTCCGGTATAGTACTTTATTCCATGGGGTAGTTACCAGAACTGGTAACTACCCCATGGAATAAAGTACTATACCGGAGGACCTAAAGCGCTAAAAGTAAAAGAAAAAGGAAATATAAAGGAAAAAAAAGGGATCGCTGATTTCTCAGCTTGAAAAATTCAAGGCAAGCCGGATATCTGTTTGTTTGGAGAGTCGGCCTCGTGGCAGAGTCCACTCCTGTAAAGCATCTATCCAAAGACAGAAGGAATATATCACCGACTGATCCCCAAACACAGTACGGCTATATGAACAATATCAAGGATCCCAAAACCGCATCACTCCTATTTTGCTGCAACTTGTGCAATTATCGTTTACCACACGTGGGACGCCACCTGTCATTGACCAAAGCCGACAATACTACACTACAACTGTGAGTATAATTGTTTCGGCTCTTTTGTACTATCAAGCAGCAAGAGTGTACCGATAATATATATAACGACTATTGAGTCGCAACAGCCGCAGTGACTATTTAAAAAAGCCCTCATTCAAAAAGACTTTAGAAGCAGGTGTAGCCCCAATTCCATCTTTTGGGGTATTGATTGGGTGAAAGCACCCATCTGGAAGGACATTATTTACCATACAGTTAAATTATTGAAATTATACAAATATCCAAATATTACTCGATTACCATCATATTGGGTTTTAATGTATTCAATGGTTTTCTAGTATTTTAGTAATTTTAAGAGTGTTATATTTTATGTAAGTTTATTCAACAGTGTATATCACAAATAAATAAAATATTGGTATAACCATCTGTGTAGCACCGAATATTGGTGTGCCCTACCACTTTATCATTTAAGTATAATGACGTGCCTACATTCAATGTGCTGTCCGTGCTGTTCATAGTGCGCCCAGCGCTGATGAATGGCTGGTATAGTCCAGAGTATATTGGTACACCATAGACTTTTTCCAGGGGGCGGGTGCCCAGAGAGAGGGCTTTGAGTGCCGCCTCTGGCAACCGTGCCATAGGTTCGCCATCACTGGTCTAGATGGTACATCAGGAATACAGAAAATAAAACGCAGGTTTAAATTATGTCCCTCTGTAGACAAATAAAAGCTATTCTTCTCCTCATAGCATTCTTCTCCTCATAGCATTCTTCTCCCTAGAGATAAGCAAGTCCCTCTGTATTATTAAAATATATATTAGCCCCCCCTGTATTATTAGAATAGATAATGGTCCCCTCTGTATTATTAGAATATATAATGCTCCCCCTATAGTATTAGAATATATAATAGTCCCCTTTGTATTATTAGAATATATAATGCCCCCTCTGTGTTATTAGTATATATAATGTCCCCTCTGTATTATTACAATATATAATGGCCCCCCTGTATGTTTAGAATAGATAATGGACCCCTATATTATTAGAATATATAATGGCCCCCTCTGTATGTTTAGAATAGATAATGACCCTCTGTATTATTAGTATATATAATGCTCCCCCTATATTATTAGAATATATAATAGTCCCCTTTGTATTATTAGAATATATAATGCCCCCCCTCTGAAATATTCGAATATATAATAGGCCCCCTGTATTAATAGTAGATATAACCCCCCCCCCCCCTTATAATGCTCTCCCCCACCCCTGTAGTGCCCTCTGTACTTCCTGCATTAGCGTGGCTACATTTAAAGAAAAAAATACTCACCTGCATTTGGCTCTCTGTTGCCCCCTCTGTTCTGCTGTACTCCTGCCCTGTGTCATCACATTATCTTGTCAGACCCAGCACAGGAGGTCACTGTAATTCCATCACAATCACCTGCTTCATATGCTGCAGGCCTACCAGCCTGAGGCCTGTGAGTCTGAACGGTGGGCACGGGGCCACTGGACTGTTCAGTCTATGAGCCATACTGCTGCAACTATTTGTCTATATCACTGTGTGCTCTACTTTATGCAGCTGTTTGCAATGAGTGTGGCTGAAACATCTGAACACAGTAATTAGCAGGGGGATCCACTTAGTGCATTGCTCAATGTGCTTATAATTTGCAATATGTTGAGCGATAATTTGATGAACTTATTGCAGTTTTTGTGGAGACCTATCACAGTAAATCTGGAGTATGAATGTATTTAATATTCTCTAGCTGTTGCAACACTACAACTATCATAGCATAACGGGACTTGCAGGTTTGCAACAGCTGGAAAGCTACAAGGTGGAGACCACTGACCTACGAGAACTCCAAGCAAGAACACAGAATATAAAAACTCAATGGAAGTTTTGATGTCTAACTATACATCCAATACAGAACTCCTGTACTGTAGCGCTTAGTCCTGTACTGTAGTCCTATTAGATCCTGCGTTCAGTTATTCACCAAAAAGACAAATATATAATACCATAAAAAAAAAAAATATAAACTGCCAATTTCCAGGCCCCCTGATTAGAGCACCTGGGACCTCATGCTCAATTTTGATGACTTCTAAATGAGTCACTGGTGAAACATTTGGTTTACCATAATGGGATGAGTATGGCTAATGTAAGACATAGATAACGGGATTACCCTGAGCAGTACAGCTGCAGGTAAATTGTCCCATTTAATGTAGTGCTTTATTCATATCTTTTATGAAAATTATTTAATTTTGTTTACCCTAGCAAAACATATGGTCATAAGGGCGTGATTTTAGTTATTATTGACAGCATCAATATACAGTATTTTGCATTAAGGGAGCTCTTAAGGGCACTGAAATTGCCAGTGTGTGGTGTGTCATGAATTGCAAAGATCTATGAGTAAGTGCACATTACAACACTTGTCACTTAACCTACCCGCGGGATTCCTGTTTCTTCATTAGTGTGATTTATCATGCAAGTTTTCCAGATAGCTAATCTTTAGTAGAGCTCCAGAGGGAATTGGATTTGCTATAGTGGTAGAATCCGATAAAATACAGCGATGACAGTGCATCCTGTTGCACTAATGTTTGATGCAGCCTCTCCTTCCACTTGGTCGGATTATTTGCGCAATACACATAATGCACATGGCACAGTATTGAGCATGCTTATTACAACTCCAAATTTCTTAAGCAATGTTCTTCCCTAACCTAGTAGATGGACATATTGGACATAAGGTAAAATATATATAGGTCAGTGCATTATTACAGTGCTTTAGCATAACTTTTACATTTTAAGGAAATGCTGTCATTTCAAATCTGTTTTTCCACTTTTTTTATATTTGTTTCCTGTCACAGCTCTGGTCTCAGATTTATAGAAATTGTTTTATTCCCTCTGTAAAGTACACACATATACCACAGGAATGTAATAGAATGTCACCGGTCGTACTTTAATCTGCCACCATGGAAAACGCGGAACACTCTGTCTTTTTAATGTGGAGCCATGTATCTGCTGAAGAAATACTTACATTACATTGGAATGTGCTACTACAGCATAATTCTGACAAACTCAAGATATTCTCTGATTTTATCTAGACTCTAGTGGAGCGCTGAACTGAAAATTGAAGCATTTGGGGATATAGCAAGGGAATAATTAAGGTTCATCTCTAAGAACAAATCCCAACATCTGAAGGCCATCCAGATAGGTTCAGAATAAGAACAGTGGCTTGTGTCTGGGAGGACTAATATGTACATAAGAGGGATCTTTTGTTAAACCCAAATGCTGGCTTTTAATCTACTATTGTCTGGGCTACTGTTCCTTCTTTATGGATTCCTCATTATTCTTTCTTGTTGCAATGGTGCCTTAATTGCCTTCTTTTGCCTCAATTTCCCTGATCATGTTTGCCCTGTAGATATATTTCTCCAGCCTGGGAAACATTTCCCCTTTAAAGAGGACCTGTCACCACAAAATGCAAAGCAATTTTGATATAGCAGGAGAAGCTGAGCAGATTGATGTGTGTGTGTGTATATATATATATATATATATATATATACACACTAGCTGAACGTGATGGCCAGTTCGCATTGTTCGCCCACGAACATATGCAGACTGCCATCTTTTTTCACAAGTCCGGCGAGGCACAGGTAAGACCTTACCTGTGCCTGTGCGCGAGCTGGTCTGAAAACAAGTGCGGTCAGCGGGAGCAGGCAGTTCCAAGAAAAGCCACCGGGGGCCTTCATCAGGCTGTTCTCGGAACTGCCTGCTCCCGGTGACCGCATTTGTTTTCAGATCGGCTCGCGGCACAGGTAAGGGCTTACCTGTGCCTTGCCGGACTTGTGAAAAAAGATGGCAGCCTGCATATGTTTGCGGGCGAACAATGCGAACTGGCCATCACTGCTAGCTGAAGGACCCGGATTTGCACGGGTATATTTCTTCTATTTAATTTAATGTTTCTGTGTGTAGCTAAAAGATATAAACACTATCCACTATAATGGTGACATCTACAGTACCCTGCCCCACTGTCTGCTGAGCTGTGTATCTAATCTTATCCTGTGTTATACTGTCTGCTGAGCTATGTATCTAATCATATCCTGTGTGATACTGCCTGCTGAGCTGTGTATCTAATCTTATGTTGTGTGATACTGTCTGCTGAGCTGTGTATCTAATATCCTATCCTATGTTATACTGCCTGCAGAGCTGTGATTTAATCATGTCATGTGTAATACTGTCTGCTGAGCTGTGTATCTAATCCTATCATGTGTGATACTGTTTGTTGAGCTGTGTATCTAATCCTATCCTGTGTAATAGTGTCTGCTGAGCTGTGTATCTAATCCTATCCTGTGTGATACTGTCTGCTAATCTGTGTATCTAATCCTATCCTGTGTGATACTGTCTGCTGAGCTATGTATCTAATCCTACCCTGTGTGATACTGTCTGCTGAGCTGTGCATCTAATCCTTGCTGAGCTGTGTATCTAATCATATCCTGTGTAATACTGTCTGCTAAGCTGTGTATCTAATATCCTATCCTGTGTGATACTGCCTGCTGAGCTGTGTATCTAATCCTGACATGTCACGTGACTAAATATTTAAGGACCTGCAAACTGCTTAAACCTGTGATCAGTTGTTATGGAAACCTGGAGTAGGATCTGCGAGCTTCTATTGGCCGATAAGAGACATGTGACCATGTGCATGGCAGTTGGGGGCTTGTATTGGCTAATGCAGGTCATTTTTTTTGTAATATCTCAGAAACAGTATGTCCTAGAGAGCTGAGACCCGGTCTAAAACCTTCCCAGACACCTGATATACCTGTGTGCCAAATTTGGTGAAAATCGGTTCAGTCGTTTGGTTGCGCATAAAGAACAGACAGAAACTCATTTTTATAGAAAAGTATAAGAGAAATGAGTTTCTGTCTGGACCTCTGTCTGTCTGTTCTTTATACGCGACCAAACGACTGAACCGATCTTCACCAAATATGGCACACAGGTACATCAGGTGTCCGGTAAGGTTTTACAGCTCTCTAGGACGTACAGTTCCTGAGATATTTTTTACAGCCTGCAAGTGTTTCTATTCAAATCCCAACTGCCATACACACAGTTTTTTTACTCCAGGTTTCAATAACAACCCAGACATTTTTCTTCACAGCTGCAGGTCAGCTTTAGGCTAGGGCTACAGGACGACAATAAGTCGCATGACACATAGAGTACAATTACGCTGCTTCATGCATCCATCTTGGATGGATTTTTTGCGATTGTCGTGTCACAGTCGCAGCATGTTGTAGTGCGACACAATAGCCTATCATTATAAAAGCTGTTGAGACAAAATGTCGTACGACACATGTCGTCATGTAGCCCTAGAATTAAATGGGCAGGCGCTGTGGAGGTCACTGTTAAAGAGGCGAGCACTGTGGAGCTCACTGTTAAAGGGGGAAGCGCTGTGGAGATCACTGTTAAAGGGGCAGGCCCTGTGGAGGTCACTGTTAAAGGGGCGGGAACTGTGGAGGTCACTGTTATAGAGGCAGGCACTGTGGAGGTCACTGTTATAGAGGCGGGCACTGTGGAGGTCACTGTTAAAGGGGAGAGCACTGTGGAGGTTACTGTTAAAAGATCGGGTGCTGTGGAGGTCATTGTTAAAGAGGCGGGCACTGTGGAAGTCACTGTTAAAGGGGTGGGCATTGTGAAGGTCACTGTTAAAGGGATGGGCACTGTGAAGGTCACTGTTAAAGGGGGGGCGCTGTTGAGGTCACTGTTAAAGAGGCAGACACTGTGGATGTTACTGTTAAAGGGGCAGACACTGTGGAGCTTACTGTTAAGGGGGCAGGGGCCACAATTAAAGTAGAAACTGCTGTGGAGGTCACTGCTAAGGCAGCAGGGTACTGTGGAGGTCACTGTTAAGGGGGCGGGCCCCAGAGGAGGTCACTGTCAAGGGAGTAGGGTGCTGTGAAACTCACTGTTAAAGGGGCGGGCTGCTGTGAAGGTCAAAGTTAAGGGGATGTTCTGCTGTGGAAGTCCCATTTTAAAGTGGTGGGGCACTGTAGGGGGGGTCAGTGGCGTTCACTGTTAAAGGGGTGGTGTGTTGTAGAGGTCACTGTTATGAGGGATACTGCTTGCTATCTTTTAACAACAGACAGAAACAGTAAATGAAATACATGAAATATACCTATGCAAAAGATTCAGTAAAACCCGTAATTTATACATTTATAGCACTGCCTTTTCTACCTCATGTGAACTGCTATCGGTACAGGGAGGAGGTGTCAACAGTGATTGATAGTATTGTGTGTTTAAGTGTGCATACAGAGATAGCTGTCATTCACTAATAACACATCCCGCCTGTACCAATAGCACCACACAGGAGGTAGAAAAAGCAAAGATATAAATGTATAAATTACAGGTTTAACTGAATCTTGTCCCAAAAAAACTATATATGAATTTGCTTAGCTCCTCCTGCTCTATAACATGCATTTTGTGGTGACACGTCCTCTTTAAACCATCTCCAGAGACTTCCTTCTTTTGTACTGTTACCATATAGATAGCAAATTTATAGTTGGTTTTATTCATGCCATGGTGCAGACTGATGGCGCATATATAGCTGGGTACTCATAGGAATCTTATATAAAGTTGCTGCTTAAGTGTTTTATAATAGCAATTTGCATATACTCCAGAATGTTTTGAAGAGTGATCAGATGAATTGCATAGTCCTTCTTTGCCATGAAAATTAACTTAATCCCCCAAAAAAAACCTTTCTACTGCATTTCATTGCTGTCATTAAAGGACCTGCTGAGATCATTTCAGTAATCATCTTGTTAACTCAGGTGAGAATGTTGACGAGCACAAGGCTGGAGA
This sequence comes from Bufo gargarizans, assembly GCF_014858855.1. Taxonomy (NCBI): domain Eukaryota; kingdom Metazoa; phylum Chordata; class Amphibia; order Anura; family Bufonidae; genus Bufo; species Bufo gargarizans. The sequence continues at coordinate 166,511,598 of NC_058081.1, forward strand.
TCATTATGTCAGGCTGATTGGGTTAAAATGGCAGACTTCACCTGTTAAAAGGAGGGTGATGCTTGAAATCATTGTTCTTCCATTGTTAACCATGGTGACCTGCAAAGAAACGTGTGCAGCCATCATTGCGTTGCATAAAAATGGCTTCACAGGCAAGGAGATTGTGGCTACTAAGATTGCACCTCAATCAACAATTTATAGGATCATCAAGAACTTCAAGGAAAGAGGTTCAATTCTTGTTAAGAAGGCTTCAGGGCGTCCAAGAAAGTCCAGCAAGCGCCAGGATCGTCTCCTAAAGAGGATTCAGCTGCGGGATCGGAGTGCCACCAGTGGAGAGCTTGCTCAGGAATGGCAGCAGGCAGGTGTGAACGCATATGCACGCACAGTGAGGCGAAGACTTTTGGAAGATGGCCTGGTGTCAAGAAGGGCAGCAAAGAAGCCACTTCTCTCCCCAAAAAACATCAGGGACAGATTCTTCTGCTGAAAATATGGTGAATGGACTGCTGAGGACTGGGGCAAAGTCATATTCTCCGATGAAGCCTCTTTCCGATTAGTTTGGGGCATCAGGAAAAAGGCTTGTCCGGAGAAGAAAAGGTGAGCGCTACCATTAGTCCTGTGTCATGCCAACAGTAAAGCATCCTGAGACCATTCATGTGTGGGGTTGCTACTCATCCAAGGGAGTGGGCTCACTCACAATTTTGCCCAGAAACACAGCCATGAATAAAGAATGGTACTAAAACACCCTCCAACAGCAACTTCTTCCAACAATCCAACAGCAGTTTGGTGAAGAACAATGCTTTTTCCAGCACGATGGAGCACCATGCCATAAGGCAAAAGTGATAACTAAGTGGCTCTTTTTTGGGTCAATGGCCTGGAAACTCCCCAGATCTTAATCCCATTGAGAACTTGTGGTTAATCCTTAAGAGGCGGGTGGACAAACAAAAACCCACTAATTCTGACAAACTCCAAGAAGTGATTATGAAAGAATGGGTTGCTATCAGTCAGGAATTGGCCCAGAAGTTGATTGAGAGCATGCCCAGTCGAATTGCAGAGGTCCTGAAAAAGAAGGGCCAACACTGCAAATACTGACTCTTTGCATAACCCTGGGTTCACACCTGAGCGTTCCTCAAACGCGAGTTTTACGCGCGTTTTTATGCGCGTTTTTTGTAATAGTAAACGCGCGTTTGACGCGCGTTTGTGTCATTGACTGCAGTGTCCTATGGCCACAAACGCGCGTCAAAACGCCCCAAAGAAGCTCAAGTACTTGTTTGAGCGTCGGGCGTTTTACAGCGCGTTCGTACGCGCTGTAAAACGCCCAGGTGTGAACCCTTCCCATAGGGAAGCATTGGTTTTCATGTCTTAAGCGTTTTACAGCGCGTTTGAACGCGCTGTAAAACGCTCAGGTGTGAACCCAGGGTAAATGTCATGTAATTGTCGATAAAAGCCTTTGAAACGTATGAAGTGCATGTAATTATATTTCACTACATCACAGAAACAACTGAAACAAAGATCTAAAAGCAGTTTAGCATCAAACTTTGTGAAAACTAATATTTGTGTCATTCTCAAAACTTTTGGCCACGACTGTACATGGATGATAAACTTCTGAATATAAAAAAGTAGCATATGTTGAAGGATTTTTTGGGGATTTATGTTTTAAACAATACAAAATTGAGTTCTAAGTTAAATGTATAGCTTATGTAAATTTTGTCTGTTCAAATGATCTGCTTTAGGGATCACTGATATATCTATGATAATATAATAGTTCTCTTTGATTGTGTGTTGTAGCCATGTATTCTACTGAACAACATCCAGCAACTAAGAGTTCAACTGGAAAAGATGTTTGAGAACATGGGAGGAAAAGAGGTAATACTCCTTGTGTGTTTAGCATTCTCATTTTACTGAATTACATTTAGAGATCATTAGATAAATCATATTTGATAATCAGTTTACATCAATATTTGATCTTTCAGAGAGGAACATTACTGGATTAAATGTGCTGAGCTGGACACTAAGCAGCAAAGCAGTGACTTAACTAAACACAATATATACACCTCGAGCTAATGATCTGTAAATGAGTCGGATTTCATGTTGTGTGTTGTAGTCACGATGCAGACTCTCCCACAGTGATTCTCGATGGTAACCTGTAGCTTTCTTGCTATAGTTAAACTAGGATATCCCCCAGCCAGCTATTGCGGGGCATGTAATTTTACCTTAGGGGAGATGCTACAAGTTGCCTATCTCCTGAATGTTTCTTTATCTGTGTTGATAGTTATGTGTTTTGTGCTTTGTCTGTAATGTGTCATGTCTTTGTCTAATACCTTTAACCTGACATCAACTGAGCAGAAGAAAGAAGGAGCAATAGCCTTTTACAAGGTTTGTCAAGGCAAGCATGCACTGATACCTTCAACGATATATTACAGGCTATATATCGTTGCCAATCTGACAGGATATGATGACTGTGCCAGCCTAACAATGAAATTTAAAGCAAAGATTCTGGTTGATATTGAAGCTATAGAAAAACGTAGCGCAAAGGAAAAGAATCAGACATTGACATTGTTTAACTGAACATTACAAAAATAAAATGTCTAATCCAAGAACACAGAGGGCACCTGAAAGGTCTATACAACAATTAAAGCGAAGATTCAAAACTGGTTCAAGAAAACAAAAAAATTACATGAATAGAGAATACACAGAACACTTAAATGGTGCCCTCATTGCTCATCTTTTCAGCTGTAGATCCGCCAATCCACAAGCCCCCTTTCTGCCATCCAAAATAGGCCACACTCCTTTTCAGACTACCTGATGTACATTAGTGCAAGACTCTTCTTGCTGCCCACGGATTGGCCAGCACTGCTCACTTAAACAGTGCTGACCAATCCAAGAGCAGAGATGGACAGCAAGTGTCTTGGGCGACCAATGCACAGTGTGTCTTACGGTAGGTAGTATAAGTAGTGGTGCTGCCATTTTGGATGACTGAAGAGGAGCCCAGGAATCAAGGGATCTGCAAGTGAAAAGATGCTATCACCATAAAAATGTACTGTGTGTTCCCCAGTTAATGTGATTTTTATTTATTTTTTGCTCTCTTGAATTGGAGGGTCACTTTAATTTACTTTTTATATCCACCTTATAAACTACTTCAATAAATAAGGCCCCGTTCACAGTTACATTTGAATTACAGTGGCCTAATCGAACTCAGGATCAGGCTACTGGAGCTCACCGTATACGCCAATGCCGGGTACGACCCTGTACCTCTGGATGCCTATTGAATATAATGTGATCTGGTGGTGATCCAGTTGCTTTTCTGGCATAAATGCTGGGTTTCTGCTGGACAAATACTGCTGCATGCATTGTATTTTGACCAGCCAACAGCCGGCATTTATGCCGGAACAGGCTGTCCAGATTCACAATGCTACTGTGAACGTAGCCTAAGGAAACATCATATTCAGTTATTTCTTTTGCTGCTTCAATATAGTAATTATTGAAAATGTATATTAGATTAAATCTAAAGCTGAATGTGTAGGCTGAGCCATGTCACTATATCTATATGAATACTGGCCATGCATGCCTAGGAATGATATTGATAATATTGGTTCATGATTAGCTAAATGGTGCAAAGCCTTTAGCATGTGTTAATTCTATATCACACATTGTGACACGTTTTGGAATTCACATCAGAACATCGGGTTGGGCTGAAGTATCTTTTATTTAACCAGCAATGCAAACTTGATTATGATGGCATTTTACCTAAGTCTGAACTTCAGCTCAGTTACTGATTTTTCAATAAATGGATAAAATTAGATATTATGTGCCCTCCACGGGCTCATGTTTGCATGATGGGGGAAAACAGGGAATATCTGCTTTCTGCTTAGATTGAACTCTCCTGACACTGTGCGATCAGCCACTTTTCTAACTGAGCGCTGCGTGAAGTACTGTCCTTCTGACAGCAGAGTGGCTAATTATTTTCATTTTCCAATACTTGCAGACAGATTTAGAAATGGGACAGGTACTAATGGAATATTGTATTCACATTAAATATCATAGATGATTACAAATGTATTCTTGTGGGCCAAACGTAGAATACCAAATGAGGAACTCAAGGGCATCAATGTCATGATAGACCTTTCCTATCTGGAGTGTAATGTATTGAACAGTTTCTTCTTCTACAGCCTTTTCTAAATCTGCCTGCTTGATATATTAATAAATAGCTGTTTTATTAATATACGCACGAAAAGCACAATGGTGTGTGCTTTTTTTGTCACAATGTGTTAACTTTGCAAAATGTCTACTTGGCATGAGGGTCAAGAAAATGCCGTATGCACAATAGACATGAAATAATCCAGTAAAGGTGTTTTAGACTGTGAACATATTGGTACAGAATGTTTCGTATGCTGCAGATGGATAACTGTCTGCCTTACTTCTGCAAATTGCCACTTGAGCCTGTGTTAAATCATTTTATAAAGAATGCCTTTCCTTTCATGATAAGAGGCCGGTCAGTTGCTGTCATGCAGTGTTGTTATTCTGTTCAAGATAAAAAGTTGTGTTATTGATCTGTTTTTCAGGAATAGGAGTCGTGTACTTATTATCTACAGTGGATATAAAAAGTCTACACACCCCTGTTAAAATGTCAGGTTTCTGTGATGTAAAAAAATGAGACAAAGATAAATCATTTCAGAACTTTTTCCACCTTTAATGTGACCTATAAACTGTACAACTCAATTGAAAAACAAACTGAAATCCTTTAGGTAGAAGGAAGTAAAAATATAAAAATAAAATAATATGGTTGCATAAACTAATACTTTGTTGAAGCTTTTTTTGATTTTATTAGAGCACTCAGTCTTTTTGGGTATGAGTCTATCAGCATCGCACATTTTGACTTGGCAAGATTTGCCCACTCTTCTTTGCAAAAACACTCGAAATCTGTCAGATTGCGAGGGCATCTCCTGTGCACAGCCCTCTTTAGATCACCCCACAGATTTTTTAATTAGATTTAGGTCTGGGCTCTGGCTGGGCCATTCGAAGACTTTAATATTCTTCTGGTGAAGCCATTCCTTTATTGATTTGGATGTATGCTTTGGGTGGTTGTCATGCTGAAAGATGAAGTTCCTCCTTATGTTCAGCTTTCTAGCAGAAGCCTGAAGGTTTTGTGCCAATATTGACTGGTATTTGGAACTGTTCATAATTCCCTCTAGCTTAACTAAGTCCCCAGTTCCAGCTGAAGAAAAACAGCCCCAAAGCATGATGCTGCAACCACCATTCTTCACTGTGGGTATGGTGTTCTTTTGGTGATGTGCAGTGTTGTTTTTGCGCCAAACATATCTTTTGGAAATATGGCCAGAAAGTTCAACCTTGGTTTCATCAGACCATAACACCTTTTCCCACATGCTTTTGGGAGACTTCAGATATGTTTTTGCAAAATGTAGCCTGGCTTGGATGTTTTTCTTTGTAAGAAAAGGCTTTCATCTTGCCACTCTACCCCATAGCCCAGACATATGAAGAATACAGGAGATTGTTGTCACATGTACCACACAGCCAGTGCTTGTCATATATTCCTGCAGCTCCTCTAATGTTGCTGTAGGCCTCCTTGATAGCCTCCCAGACAAGTTTTCTTCTCGTCTTTTTATCAAATTTGGAGGGACATCCAGTTCTTGGTAATGTCACTGTTGTGCCATACTTTCTCCACTTGATGACTGTCTTCACTGTGTTCCATGGTATATCTAATGCCTTGGAAACTCTTTTGCACCCTTCTCCTGACTGATACCTTTTAACAATGAGATCCCTCTGATGCTTTGGAAGCTCTCTGTGGACCATGGCTTTTGCTGTGGGATGTGACTAAGAAAATTTCAGAAAAGACCAACTATAGCAGCTGAACTTTATTTGGGGTTAATCAGAGGCACTTTAAATGATGGCAGGTGTATGCTGACTCCTATTTAACATGATTTTGAATGTGATTGCTTAATTCTGAACACAGCTATACCCCCAGTTATAAGAGGGTGTGCACACTTATGCAACCACAATTTGTTAGGTTTTTTTTCCCTCCACCTAAAAGATTTCAGTTTGTTTTTTCAATTGAGTTGTACAGTTTATAGGTCACATTAAAGGTGGAAAAAGTTCTGAAATGATTTATCTTTGTCTCATTTTTTTACAGCACGGAAACCTGACATTTTAACAGGGGTGTGTAAACTTTTTACATCCACTGTATCTATTTATCTATCTACAGTGTGTATATATATATATATATATATTGTAGAAAAAGTCCAGCGGGAGCACCATCCAAAAAGCGGGTGCAATGTCCAACAAGGGCAGCGGCAATGCCCCAATAATACAAAATGGAAAAAATAGGACTGCACTCCTGAATAAAAGTGAAATATGTGAACTTTTATTCACCCATAATATGGCAAACTTCGCAAGTTTGCCATATTATGGGTGAATAAAAGTTCACATATTTCACTTTTTTTCAGGAGTGCAGTCCTATTTTTTCCATTATATATATATATATATATATATATATATATATATATATATTATATGTCGCAGTAGACCCAATGGGATTTTTTAAGTGAAGATGCTACACTCCCATTTTGCTTTGAATAGTAAAGCACCTTACCAGTTAAACAGCGAGAGAACCCTTAATGGTTATTAATTTAAATTATAATGTTAAACACAGGCTGCAGTCTTTCAAGTCTAAACACTATATTTAATCAGATTTGTATGGGGTTATTGTTTGATATTGTGATATTTTATATAATATATATTTACTGGCACTTTTGGTAATCTGTCTCTTGCTTTTTCTCAAATATAAATTGGAAAAGAAAGAATCAACCAGGGATCAAACACAGTACAACATAGCATTTTCCTTTATTGTACTCCTAACACTGAGCTTTTACTAAAAGCTTGCACTTTTTTTATTGCCTTCTCTGAAAGTATGAAGTCTAGAGTTTTATACTTGCAATGATAACATGATAACATGTGACAAGAGGTGTGCAAACACCTTCCAATCATCCCAGTTTTTAAAGGTCCACCAAAACTAGAATTCAAACAAGGAAAACACTAACTAATGTGTCTTTGCTCTTGGATATCATAATTGCAGACCATGAAAAATCCAATAGAAAAACTGTGCATTGTTCTTCACACTGTAGCCATGTCTTTCCCCCTTCCCTCTTTGTCTCTGATGCTAGTATGCTAGTGCACATGATCCAGGAAGTTTAGGAGGAAGGGCATGGGTTTAGTCTGGATAATATTTGGCTACACAGTGAACATGGCCATTTTGCTAGAAGTAATCTCCTAGTTTCTAATAGTCCAAAATAGATATGCCAGGAGAAAAAAAACTAACCCTTTATAGTGTAACTGTCAATCCACAGATATATAAATAAAGACCAATTTATTTAAAAACAAAATCAGGATAAAATAACTTGTATAGAATTCCAGAATTCCATAAAATAGGTGTTTTCTCTAAAAAATTACAAACTATGCATTTTATAGCCGCAACTTTCCTCATTTCTAAACTGCCTCTCCCCTTTTCTTTTTTCCTTTTTTGTTTTCTACACACTTTGAACAAAATATAACTTTTACTAGGTTTGTTAAAAACACAAAACCCCCAAAATTAGGGACAAAGGATATTTTCAAACGTCTGATAGTTGGGGCCACTGTACCCAATCGTACATGGTCCAGTCCTTCTTACTGCCAGTTGGTGCGGTGGAGGTCGCCGACTGGTACTCTCTAAATTATATCTGAAATTGCGATGATATTCAGTGTGTAGGTCTCCAATACTGACTGCCTAGACAGACAGTGAGAAATCCCTACTGGTTATGCCCGATCCTGCAAAAACGCTGGTGTGAAAGTAGCCTTAGTCACTGAGGGGATATAGCTTATTCACATGTTCATGTTCATACACATAATGTGAGGATTTATATTCTTCTATGGACAGGCATATGCAAATGCTGCCTCCTCATACACTAGTATGTACTCAGCAATTGAATACATTTGCACAGATTATATTGGCAATTTAGAGCAATACATGTATCGGGGTTATATAAACCATACGGGCCATCTCTATTTTATAAGAGCTTGGAATATTATTAATGAGAATGACTGTTTCCAATACATATACTGAACAAAAATATAAATGCCACACTTTTGGTTTTGCTCTCATTTTACATGAGCTGAACTCAAAGATCTCAAACATTTTCTACATACACAAAAGACCCATTACTCTCAAATATTGTTCACAACTCTGTCTAAATCTGTGTTAATGAGCACTTCTCCTTTCCGAGATAATCAATCACAGCTCACAGGTGTGGCATATCAAGGTGCTGATTAGTCAGCATGAATATTGCACAGGTGTGCCTTAGACTGCCCACAATAAAAGGCCACTCTGAAATGTGTGCAGTTTTGCCTTACTGCGGGGAGGTCATATAACCAGTCAGTATCTGGTGTGGCCACCATTTGCCTCACGCAGTGCAACACATCTCCGTCACATAGAGTTGATGGACTACCATGGACCACTTGATCCACAACTTTGACGTCAGCAAACTGCTCGCCCACACGACGCCACCCACGCTGTCTGCCATCTGCCATGAGCAGTGAAAACCAGGACTCATCTGTGAACAGAACACCTCTCCAACGTGTCAGACACCATCAAATGTGAGCATTTTCCCACTCAAGTCAGTTACGACGATGAACTGCAGTCAGGTCCAGACCCCGATGAGGATGACGAGCATGCAGATGAGCTTCCCTGAGATCGTTTCTGACAGTTTGTGCAGAAATTCTTTGGTTATGCAAACCGATTGTAGCTGCAGCTGTCCGGGTGGCTGGTCTCAGACGATTATGTAGTTGAACATGCTGGATGTGGAGGTCCTGGACTGGTGTGGTTACTCGTGGTCTGCGGTTGTGAGGCCGGTTGGATATACTGCCAAATTCTCTGAAACGCCTTTGGAGACGGCTTATGGTAGAGAAATGAACATTCATTGCACGGGCAACAGCTCTGGTAGACATTCCTACAGTCAGCACGCCAATTGCACGCTCCCTCAAACGTTGCAACGTCTGTGGCATTGTGCTGTGTAACAAACTGCACATTTCAGAGTGGTATTTTATTGTAAGCAGTCTAGACTCTAAGGCACACCTGTGCAATATTCATGCTGTCTAATCAGCACCTTTTTATGCCACAACTGTGAGGTGGAATGGATTATCTTGGCAACTAACACAGATTTAGACAGATTTGTGAACAATATTTGAGAGTAATGGGTCTTTTGTGCATGTAGAAAATGTTTGAGATCTTTGAGTTTAGCTTATGCAAAATAGGAGCAAAACCAAAAGTTTTGCATTTATATTTTTGCTCAGTGTATATTGCTAGAAGTAAATATGAGTATCCAGATAAACGTATCCAATATCTAAGCCAAAACTGAACTGTATATCTGCACACAGACATCCATAGGGAAGATTGATGCCTGTGAATCCATTTTACCTTTTGGCAAAAGGACCAGAACTATCAATAAAAGATGCCATTACTATCACTTGAGTGGATGCTGTAATGGAGGCATTGTCATTCCTTTACCTGGGGGACTTGGTAATAAACCATTTCAGCCTGTGATTGCTCAATGATTAAGCCATAGAGGCTTTTTCAGGAGTTCCTTGTCCTTGATCATCTAGACAAGTTCCTTGTACCGGTACTACAATATTTCTTAATATTAAGTAATACATCTCAGAAACCTGTTTTTGTCAGGAAGATGATAAGTAGTCCCAGAGTGTGTATAGCTTTATTTGCTAAGGGGAAGATCTTGTGAGCAAATGTGCGTGAACAGGAAGGCAGTTTAATCTACAAGGATAGGCTTTTCCTAAAGGAGGAATCCAAAGTATTTTGGTTATATGAAGATATCCACTATCCCCAGTATAGGGGAAAATTATTAGATCAGTTGGGGACCTGGGGTAGGGGTTACTCCCTATCCTGTAATAACCCAGTAGCTACAATAAAATTTTAATTACATGCAATAACAAATGTATTCAGATTCAGGTGCTGGTTTGGAAATTGTAGAATATTATTTGTGGGACAACCCCTTTAAGTTAACCATGCTTTCGTATCTGTTGTAATGTGGCTCTTGCCCAAGTACTAGAGCTGCAGATTATTTTATTTTTTTATGGACTTACTCAGCATAAATTGCATATTCTGTATCTCCACAAAAAAATAGTGTACTAGTATAAGTTACCCTCCTAAGGGTACTTTCACACTAGCGTTTTTGTTTTCCGGCATAGAGTTCCGTCCTGGGGGCTCTATACTGGAAAAGAACTGATCAGTTTTATCCTAATGCATTCTGAATGAAGAGCATTCCATTAAGTATGCATCAGGATGTCTTCAGTTCAGTCCCTCCTATGTTTCTTGGCCGGAGAAAATACCGCAGCATGCTGCAGTTTTCTGTCCGGCCAAAAATCCTGAACACTTGCCGAAATGCCGATTCCGGCATTAATTTCCATTGAAATGCATTAATGCCAGATGCGGACCCAAAATGGATCCGGTTTTGCAGTCTGACAACCCGGAAAGATGGATCTGGTATTGCAATGCATTTGTGAGACTGATTCGCATCCGGATCAGTCTCACAAATGCATCCGTTTGCGTCCGGATTGCTGGATCCGGTAGGCAGTTCCGGCGACAGAACTGCCTGCCGGAATCCTCTGCCGCAAATGTGAAAGTACCCTAAGGTTACACTGAAACTCAAAGATTGCATGAAGGGAGTGGAAAATCGAGCCTAGGGGAGGATATGAATATAAATATATATATTTAGTATAGCAACATACATAATCTCGCCTGATAGTTCACCATCTTCCCTTTATTAGGCCCTTTAACACTTAAAGGGGTTCTGCACTTTCATTTCACTGATGATCTATCCTCTGGATAGATCATCAGCTTCTGATCGGCGGGGGTCCGACACACGGGACCCCCGCCGATCAGCTGTTTGAGAAGGCAGCGGCGCTCCAGGAGCGCCGCTGCCTTCTCACTGTTTACCGCCGGGCCGCCCGCCCACTGACGTCACGACTTGTATCAACTAGAGTGGGCGCGGCTAAACTCCATTCAAGTGAACAGAGCTTAGCCGCGCCCACTCTAGTTGATACAAGTCGTGACGTCAGTGGGCGGGCGGCCCGGCGGTAAACAGTGAGAAGGCCGCGGCGCTGCTGGAGCGCCGCTGCCTTCTCAAACAGCTGATCGGCGGGGGTCCCGTGTGTCGGACCCCCGCCGATCAGAAGCTGATGATCTATCCAGAGGATAGATCATCAGTGAAATGAAAGTGCAGAACCCCTTTAACTTTAACACCTTTATTTGTTTGTATTGAGTGAGGCGAGAACAGAAGAAACGAAATATGTTAAAAGCTTATTGCACCTGCACCTTAGTGCAAACACATGGATTCAGGTTCAATCATGTGACCCTAAACGATTTCATCATAATGAGGCATCAGTCCTCTACTGATGACAGCGGGGACTCAGTCTATTTATAGAGGGCAGGGTTAGGCATACACATGCCAATCTCATTATTGTCTGCAGTCCCCTGATGATGCTGCTGGTGCAGAAAAACATGTTGGGGAGAGGCAGTAACTTATCAATTGCCATTTTAATATCATTGCATCCTACTGTTGCACAATCAACTAGGGCTTTGGAACCTAGTTGTTAGAATAAATATGTAAGACAGAGATAGGTAGTGAGGCAAACAAGTAGGGACCTCTAACTTACAGTACTGAATAATATACAGTGACGCTTATAACGTAGCCTCTGACTCAGACACTACTATATTAGGATGCAGGGGCAATAAGGTTTTAACGTATTTAGTTTCTTCTGTGTTCATTTTATTTAATACAATCAAATAAAGTTTAAGTTTTAAAGGGCCTAAGGGCTCGTTCACATGACCGTGTGAAGCCCTTTCCAAATTGCACCATCCGTGGGGCAGGCGCATGGGGATCGCAGACCCATTCACTTGAATGGGTCCACGATACTTCCGTTCCGCAAAAAGAAAGAGAAAGTTCTATCTTTTTGCGCTGCGGAAGCACAGAACAGAACCCCAGAAAGCACTCTGTAGTGCTTCTGTAGTGTTCTGTTCTTCCGCTCCGCATCTCCGGATTTGCAGACCCATTGAAATGATTGGGTCCGCATCCGTAATGCGGAATGGCCACGGAACAGTGCTCATGTATTGCCGATCCGCAAATGAGGTCCGTAATATGGCAACGGGCAGCACACGTTCGTGTGAACGAGCCCTAATAGAGGGAGGTTAGCAAACTATCAGGCAGTGTCTTGTATGTTGCTCTACGATATAACTCCTAAGGCTAGTTTTACATCTGTGGCAAAACCTCCGTCAGGCTGTTCCAGTAGAGGACAGCCTGCTGGAGTTCTCTGGATCCGGCATTGCCGGATACTGCCTCATTCCCACCAGCCGCATTGATTATAATGGAGTCTGGCAGAGATGTGGTCTATACCTAGCGAATATGCCGGCCAAAACGCTGCAAGCAAAGAACTAGGCGCTTCCTATGAGTCAATGTTAAACTTTTTAACAACCCTTGGAACATGAAAAGGAAAAATAGTAAAGCAATATATCCATCTGCAGACCACTCTTTTGGGTGCTGAATAGGGATGAGCGGACCCGTGGATGTTCGGGTATGCCTGGGACCCGAACCTGAACCCGAACTACATTAAATTCAATGGGGACCCAAACTTTGGTGCACTAAAAGGGCTGTAAAATAGTCATAGTAAGGGCTAAAAGACTGCAAAAGGAAGCAAAATGGGGGTAAGAGCAGGACAATTGCCCTGCAAACAAATGTGGATAGGGAAATGACTTAAAATAACAATAAATATAAAAAAATAATCTTGGACTAGAAGGCGGAGGGCAAAGTGGAGTAGGAGGTTGAGGAGGCGATAGACGTGGCGGTGTAGGTGAAAGCGGCGGTGGAGTAGGAGGAGATAGCCAAGACTTTTTTGTCTTTTTGTTTTTTTTTACCTTTATTTATTTTTTATTAATTTGGGAAGGCTACAAAACATTGGGAAATGGAAAAGAGTACGCAAAGAGAAAGTGCGCTGGAGTATGACAACCGGCTGGGTGCGGCCGGTATACTTGTCTATTCAGCACAAGGTACGGACAAGTCCTGTGGGATACATGCCTAGTTAATTTTAATGAATGTGATCTTGTCTACGTTGGCTGTGAACAGGCGGCTGCGCTTGTCTATGATCACCCCCCTGCCGTGCTAAACACATGTACGGACAATACACTGGCCGCAGGGCAGGCCAGCACCTCCAATGTGTAAAGGTCAAGCTCAGGCCATGTGCCCAATTTGGAGACCCAGAAGTTGAATGGGGCAGACCCATCAGTTAGTATGTGTTAGGCATGTGCACATGTACTGTTCCACCATGTTACTGAAATGCTGCCTCCTGCTAAGATGTTCTGTATCAGCTGGTGGTGCTGGTTGTTGTGGCGTGCTGACAAAGCTTTTCCACATTTCGGCCATGCTAACCCTCCCTTCTGAGGTGCTGGCGGTGCCCCAGCTGCGTTGGTGACTTCCTCCTCCTCTGCCTTCGCCTTGTGCTGCCACTGAGCCCCCGCTGTCAGGTGGAAATGCCATCAGCAGTGCGTCTACCAGTGTGCGCTTGTTCTCATGCATCTTCCGATCACGCTCCAGTGACAGAATTAAGGACAGCACGTTGTCCTTGTAGCGGGGATCCAGCAAGGTGGCCACCCAGTAATCAGCACTGGTTAGAATGTGGGCAACTCGGCGGTCATTGCGCAGGCACTGCAGCATGTAGTCGCTCATGTGTGCCAGGCTGCGCAGAGGCAACTAAAAGCTGTCCCCTATGGAAGATGTATTGTCTGTGTCCTCTGTATCCCGCCAGCCACGCTCCAGTGATGCCTATGAGCTGCTTTGGGTGCCACCCTGCTGTGAACATGGTTCCTCCTCCTCCTCATCCTCCAGAACTGTGTCCTGGCTGGACAGTTGTGTACCTGGCCTCTGTTGGTGCAGGAACCCAACCTATAAGCCACTTGTGAATGACTGGCCTAATAACGGTGGAAATGATCCCTCTTCCTCCTCCTCTTACTTCTGTGCCACATGCTCTTCTATCATTGCCCAAAGCGTTTTTTTAAGGAGAAATTGGCACTGTTTGGAGTACTCGAAACAGCGCAACATGGCACACACGTCCCGCATAGAGGCCCATTCGTTGGTGGTGAAGTGGTGCTGTTCCGCAGAACGACTCACCGGTGCGTGCTGCAACTGAAACTCCAATATCGCCTGCTGCTGCTCGCACAGTCTCTCCAGCATGTGCAAGGTGGAGTTCCACCTTGTGGGTACGTCGCATATAAGGCGGTGAATGGGAAGGCCGAAGTTACGCTGCAGTGCAGACAGGCGAGCAGCAGCAGGGTGAGAACGCTGAAAGCGCACACAGACTTTCTGCAGAAGCTCTGATATATCGGGGTAATTTTTCAGGAACCTCTGCACCCCCAAATTTTGCACTTGCACCAGGCAAGGGATGTGCGTCAAACCAGCTAGGCCCAGAGCTGCTACTAGATTTCTCCCATTATCGCACATCACCAGGCCGGGCTTGAGGCTCAGTGGCACCAACCACTCATTGGTCTGATGTTCCATGCCTGTCCACAGCTCCTGCACGGTGTGGTGTCTTTTACCCAAGTAGATGAGTTTCAAAACAGCCTGCTGTCATTTCCCCCTGGCTGTGCAGAAGTTGGTGGTGCAGGTGTTACGCTGGCCAGATGAGGAGCAACAGGAGGCAAGGAGTAATGTCCTGCAATCCTCGGTGGCGGAAGGACATGCGCCAAACTGTTATGCGCCTCAGGCCCAGCCGCCACTGCATTTACCCAGTGTGCCGTTAGGGAGATATACCGTCCCTGCCTGTGCTTACTGGTACACGTATCGGTAGTTAAGTGGACCTAGCCACAGATGGCGTTGCGCAGTGCACACCTGATTTTGTCCACCACTTGGTTGTGCAGGGCAGGGATGGCTCGCCTGGGAAAGTAGTGGCGGCTGGGAACCACATACTGTGGGTGTTTGGGGGATGGACAGCTTAACGTTTCCATGGGACAGTGTGGAGATGCTTGGTGACGGTAACGGTGGTAGTGTTGCTGCAACATCCTATGTTTGCGGGGTGGCAGGTGTCACTGTCACTCCAGAGGGGGAGGAAGAGGCCGAGACTGCAGCAGAAGAGGGAGCAAGAGGAGCCTGAGATCTTTTGTGGTTTTTCAGCTGTGTACTCCACTGCAGCTTGTTTTTTGCATTTAGATGACTAGTCATGCAGGTGGTGCTCAGGTTTAGAACATTTATGCCTTGCTTCAGACTCCGATTGCACAGCTTGCAAACCACTCTCGTCTTGTCGTCAGCACATTGTCTGAAGAACTGCCACGCCTGGGAACTCCTTGGAGCTGGCTTTGGTGTGCTCAGTCTCTGGGTGTGGTGGGCAGTAGCAGGCGTACTGGCTAGGGGACGGCCACTCTGCTTTTGCACCCTCTTTTGCTGTGCGGCTGGCGATATGTGTGCACTACCTCTTCCTCCAAACTTCACACGTTACTCACATGACCTTTATTCCATGTGGTGTCTAGGACCTCATCATCCTCCACATCATCTTCCACCCACTCCTTACCCCTTCCTTCCTTGCCGGTTTGCACACTGCAGAAAGCCGCAGCAGTTGGCACCTGTATTTCGTTATCATCAGAGACATGCTGCGGTGGTCCTCCTATGTCTACATCCTGAAACATGAGTGGTTGGGCATCAGTGCACTCAATCTCTTCCACTTCTGGGGCAGGGCTAGGTGGATGGCCGACGGAATCCCTGGCAGCAGAGTCATCAAAAAGCAGAAGAGACTGCTGCATGACTTGGAACTCAGATTGCTTGCCTGATTTGCAAGGGGGTGAGGTGAAAAACAGATGCTCATTGGCTGCAGGTGCCAACTGCGCTTTCAGCAGGGGACTGGGTGGAAGACAATGTGAAGGAACTGGAGGTACTGTCAGCAACCTAATCTACTACCGCCTCTACTTGTTCTGGCCTCACCATTCGTACACTGGTATTCGGTCCTACAAAATAATGCTGAATGTTCTGTCGCCTACGTGTACCCGAGAAAGGTGTTTCCTTTGGGCGTGTAGCTGGCACAGATCGACCACGTCCTCTCCCTGCAACAGGAGCTCTACCAACCCCAGCAGCACCAAGATCAGGGCCATGTTCCTTATTTGATGCCCTCCTCATTCTTTGAGGTCACTCACTGAACTAACAGACAGATAACTATATTAATTTCCTCGTCACGTATACAATGCAAGTGAATGTATTACACCACTCACAGAGATGACCCAGTTTTTTGTCATAATTCTGTGACCTAAAGTGCCACTATCATTTTTAACAACATTTTAGAAATGCCTATTCTTGTTCGCCAAATGGACAAGAATAGGACATGATCTATAATTTTGAATGCACCCTAACTATGAGCTCCCCAGATGATGTCAGACTATGAATAATTAGAATTACCTCTTATTATAATGTATTTTTGTATAAGTGAAGCAGAACCACATCCACAAATCAGGTTAAAGGCAAGGTGCTTCTCGAACGAAAAAAATACATTGTGACAAGAGTTCCAAATTGAGGACAAGTGATGTCAACAATTATTGCATGTGTTATAGCAATATTTCCAATGTGTTTGCTGCCCTCCAATTCAATTCACTCCAATCTCATTTCCTACATACAAGTAAGAAAGATAATGTAAGGTGAGAAGAACATTGAAGCAGCTTAGCTGCTTCAATGATTCTGAACACATCTCTTAAAATAAGTGGAGTGGCAGCATCGTGACACTCCAATACCTCGCTTCTAATAATGTTTGCACATTATGGAAGTCATTACAATGACATTATAACATTTTTCTTTTCTTGTATAGTGTAGCTGTATGTAAGAAAGTATTCATTTCAATAACTGCTTCATTTAGTAATAATTCTGGCTACATTTTTGTTACCATGATGAAGATATACTGTATCCTTTTTGTAGTCCACAAACTTCAGACCCACAAAATACAGATACCGACCGCGTGCATGCCATATTTATCTACAGGAACTGGCTACAAGAATAGGACATGTTCAGAGATGCAGACAGCACACGGATGACATCCGTGTGCTGTTCGCATATTTTGTCAGACGGGGATCCATAGAAATTATTGAGTCTACATGCAATCTGGTAAAAATGCGGATTGGGTGTGGACCAAAACTATGGTTGTGTGCATGAGTCCTAAGGCTACATGCACACAAAAAAAATCACAGAAAAAGATACAAAACATCCTGCACGATATGATAGTAAATATGCGGATGTGCATGGCTACATTTAAAAAATCATGGAAAATTACGCAATGAAACAATAGATGCAAACATAATATATGGACTAAGCCCTCACTCTAATAATAAAATCTGAGACTCTCAGCCAATATATTTTGATCAAAACACAGCTGTGCCCACCTACCCACGCCATGTTGGTCGGTCTCAGTCACGCAGGTCCTAATCTAAACCTACCTATGTCATATGGGTATCTTTAGTCAGGAGAGCAGACCCTGCACATATGGTGTGCTGCTCCTAGTTACCTCTGTGTGCATTCAGCAACCAATGAGAGGAGGAGCACACACAGCTATATGTACCACCTAATCAAGGTCGCAAGTTAGATAGGTGGGGCAAAAGTGCACACTTAGGCTACATGCACACAACCATATCAGTTTCTTGGTCTGCAAATCATGGATCCACAAAATATGGATAGAGTCTTAAGTGCAGTTATGCATCTCATTCTCTGAGATTAAAAAAGCCTCTCTTAAAGATTTCTTTGGGTTAAGCTTTCCTGTTCTCTTACTGATTCAGTCTAATCCTTTGCTCTTCCCACCATATGTGGCACTGTAATATGTCTAAATTTATAAGCCCATTTGATTAAAGGGGTTCTTTGGACCTGTAACTAAAAAGCCTAGTGTTACAGTGGGGAGTGGGGGAAACCCCCCACCGTACAATGTCAAGTATAAATAGGAAGCAGCTGGGCCAAGACATCAGAATCAGGGAGCAGGTCACCTCCTAAAGCGCCCCTAATCCTCACCCTAACTCCTCACCGTATGAGCGGACCTGGATGGTAGGACGGCTCATACCAGGATACTTATGGCCCTGAGTCACCCTGATAATCCCTCACATAGGAGCAGGGGAGAGACAACCTGTTCTTCCCAGACATGGATGAACAAGAGTCTTAAATGGCCTAGCAGCATGGAAAGGAAAAGACCATATGCAGCAACAGAGTCGGCAGGTAAGAACACCAGAAACACACATACCTGCCACAGCGACCACGACTGGAACCCGTGCATAAGTACAGGTGCCCACACACCAAATAGGACACCGTAGAAACAACACCACACACAGGTATTCAGCACTCCTGATACTGTCTGGGCCCCATACAGCAAGGTGCATGGCAGCCCCAGGCAGCACTGCATCCAGACTTGTGTTCACCCCTGGGAAACCAACCCCCTTCCGGAGGGATAGCACATGCAGGTAAACGTCTTGCACACATGTAGGGACAAACACCAACAACATCCCAGACATTTAACAACAAACAAGACGTACAAAAAACCCTGAACATAAACCCACACCAAACAAACAACAAGTGAGGTTGGGTACATAGAGGATACAAGGGAGACAAAGGAATGACATTGCAGATGACATCGATGTCCTACAAGAACTGGGCAGATAGAACACCCTGGACTGGAGCAGAACTCCAGCACCGACGACAGCTGAAGTACAACTGACTCCAGCCAGGAAGCCACAGGAGATTAAAGCCAAGTGACCACACCCAGTCAGGGAGTTAAGCCTTAAAGTACCAGACAAAGGGGAAGTGCACACACCAGCCAACACACAACACGTAACCACAGGCAACAGCATGCGTGGCAACCATGTCACGACGGGCACAGCAAAAGCCAAGACACTGCCACGACATGCCAACGGCAACCGCAAGCATGGTAAAAGTGTCACGGCGCACACCAAATGCTGTGACACCTAGCCTCTCGGCTGCCTGATGCAAAAAATTTAAATTAAATTTTTAGCCTATACTTGGAAAACATTACATACAGTGCTATGAAACATACAAGGAAATACAGTGCCACATATCTCTTACATTCAGGGACGTACTCTGATGTGCACATTATCTTTCCTCATCTTCTCCATTTGGACCAGACCGCCATGATGACTTCTTTCAGCAGAGTTTGACAAACAGGCATCTTAAGTTTCTACTTTTCCCTTATTCTTCCACCTTCTGAACACCCCATCCTGCCACCCACAATACTGTTCCCACTGTGCTCCCCAATACTATACTGCAGAAACAGTGCCCCTGAAAATACTGGTACCACACAGATAGTGTCCCCATAGTGCTCTAAAAAATAACTGCGCTGAGCAAGGTGTGTCCCTGACAATAATATTGTCGTGACTCGTAAGCGTAATGTCCTCAAAAAATCATTGCACTAAACTAATATTGTGCCAGAGATCCCCCCACAGTAATAGTGGTCCCAAAATTCCCACTAATAATAGTAACTCTCTGGCAGAGTGTACTTGTAGTGTGTGCCAGTACAAAAATGCCAGCTTATAATGTGTACCAGTACAAAAAATACCCTCTCTTATTGCCCCCAGTAGAGACAATGTCCCCATTATGCCCCGCATAATGTGTGCTAGTACAAAAATATGCCCTCTTATGTGTGCCAGTACAAAATGTCCTTGTTTAACCTCTTAAGGACCGGGCTCATTTTCACCTTAAGGACCGGGCCATTTTTTGCAAATCTGACCAGTGTCACTTTAAGTGCTCATAACTTTCAAACGCTTTGACTTACCCAGGCCGTTCTGAGATTGTTTTTTCGTCACATATTGTACTTCATGACACTGCTAAAATTGGGTCAAAAAAGTTATTTTTTTTGCATAAAAAAATACATTTTTTACCAAAAATTTTGAAAAATTAGCAAATTTCAAAGTTTCAGTTTCTCTACTTCTGTAATACATAGTAATACCCCCAAAAATTGTGATGACTTTACATTCCCCATATGTCTACTTCATGTTTGTAGCATTTTGGGAATGATATTTTATTTTTTGGGGATGTTACAAGGCTTAGAAGTTTAGAAGCAAATTTTGAAATTTTTGAGAAATCTTCAAAATCCCACTTTTTATGGACCAGGTCAGGTTTGAAGTCATATTGTGAGGCTTAGATAATAGAAACCTCCCAAAAATGACCCCATTCTAGAAACTACACCCCTCAAGGTATTCAAAACTGTTTTTTCAAACTTTATTAACCCTTTAGGTGTTCCACAAGAGTTAATGGCAGATGGAGAAACAATTTTGAAATTTCTATTTTTTGGAAAATTTTCCAATATAATAAATTTTTTCCAGGAGTAAAATAAGGGTTAACTGCCAAACAACACTCAAAATGGGTTGCCCTGATTCTGTAGTTTGCAAAAACACCCCATATGTGGTCGTAAACTACTGTTTGGCCGAACGGTAGCACATAGAAGGAGGGGAACACCATATGGGTTTTGGAAGGCAGATTTTGCAGGACTGGTTTTGTTTATACCATGTCCCATTTGAAGCCCCCTGTTGCACCCCTAGAATAGAAATTTCAAAAAAGTGACTCCATCTAAGAAAGTACACCCCTCAAGGTATTCAAAATTGGGTTTACAAACTTCGTTAACCCTTTAGGTGTTCCACAAGAGTTAATGGCAGATGGAGAAACAATTATGAAATTTCAATTTTTTGGAAAATTTTCCAATATAATCAATTTTTTCTAGGAGTAAAACAAGGGTTAACTGCCAAACAACACTCAAAATGGGTTGCCCTGATTCTGTAGTTTGCAAAAACACCCCATATGTGGTCGTAAACTACTGTTTGGCCGAACGGTAGCACATAGAAGGAGGGGAACACCATATGGGTTTTGGAAGGCAGATTTTGCAGGACTGGTTTTGTTTATACCATGTCCCATTTGAAGCCCCCTGTTGCACCCCTAGAATAGAAATTTCAAAAAAGTGACTCCATCTAAGAAAGTACACCCCTCAAGGTATTCAAAACTAGGTTTACAAACTTTGTTAACCCTTTAGGTGTTCCACAAGAGTTAATGGCAGATGGAGAAACAATTATGAAATTTCAATTTTTTGGAAAATTTTCCAATATAATCAATTTTTTCTAGGAGTAAAACAAGGGTTAACTGCCAAACAACACTCAAAATGGGTTGCCCTGATTCTGTAGTTTGCAAAAACACCCCATATGTGGTCGTAAACTACTGTTTGGCCGAACGGTAGCACATAGAAGGAGGGGAACACCATATGGGTTTTGGAAGGCAGATTTTGCAGGACTGGTTTTGTTTATACCATGTCCCATTTGAAGCCCCCTGTTGCACCCCTAGAATAGAAATTTCAAAAAAGTGACTCCATCTAAGAAAGTACACCCCTCAAGGTATTCAAAACTGGGTTTACAAACTTTGTTAACCCTTTAGGTGTTCCACAAGAGTTAATGGCAGATGGAGAAACAATTATGAAATTTCAATTTTTTGGAAAATTTTCCAATATAATCAATTTTTTCTAGGAGTAAAACAAGGGTTAACTGCCAAACAACACTCAAAATGGGTTGCCCTGATTCTGTAGTTTGCAAAAACACCCCATATGTGGTCGTAAACTACTGTTTGGCCGAACGGTAGCACATAGAAGGAGGGGAACACCATATGGGTTTTGGAAGGCAGATTTTGCAGGACTGGTTTTGTTTATACCATGTCCCATTTGAAGCCCCCTGTTGCACCCCTAGAATAGAAATTTCAAAAAAGTGACTCCATCTAAGAAAGTACACCCCTCAAGGTATTCAAAACTGGGTTTACAAACTTTGTTAACCCTTTAGGTGTTCCACAAGAGTTAATGGCAGATGGAGAAACAATTATGAAATTTCAATTTTTTGGAAAATTTTCCAATATAATCAATTTTTTCTAGGAGTAAAACAAGGGTTAACTGCCAAACAACACTCAAAATGGGTTGCCCTGATTCTGTAGTTTGCAGAAACACCCCATATGTGGTGGTAAACTACTATTTGGCTAAACGGCAGGACATAGAAGAAGGGGAACGCCATATGGTTTTTGGAAGGCAGATTTTGCTGGACTGGTTTATTTACACCATGTACCCTTTCAAGCCCCCTGATGCACCCCTAGAGTAGAAACTCCATAAAAGTGACCCCATCTAGGAAACTACGGGATAAGGTGGTTGTTGTTTTGGGACTATTTTTGGGGTAAATTTGATATTTGGTTGCTCTATATTACTCTTTTTTGAGGCAATGTAACAAAAAAATTAAAATCTAAAATTGTTTCTACATTCGCTATTTAGTTTTGTGGAACACCTAAAGGGTTAACATAGTTTGTAAAGTAACTTTTGAATACCTTGAGGGGTGTAGTTTCTTAGATGGGGTCACTTTTTTGGAGTTTCTAGTCTGGGCTACATCAGGGGGGGCTTCTAATGGGACATGGTGTCAAAAAAAAAACTGTCCATCAAAATCTGCCTTCCAGAAACCGTATGGCGTTCCCTTCGTTCTATGCCCTGCCGTGCGGCTATATAGCCATTTACGACCACATATGGGGTGTTTCTGCAAACGACAGAATCGGGGCAATAAATATTTAGTTTTGTTTGGCTGTTAACCCTTGCTTTATTACCGGCAAAATGGATTTAAATTGAAATTTTGCCCAAAAATAGGTGTTTTGGCACCGTTTTTATTTTATATTTTTAACACCGTTCATCCGAGGCGTTTGGTCAAAAGTTATTTTTATAGCGACGACTTTTACGCACGCGACGATGCCCAATATGTATGGCTCTCAGACTTTGGAGACACTAAGCAGGCATCCTAAAACTGCGGCCCTCCAGATGTTGTAAAACTACAATTCCCACCATGCCCTGCTGATGGCTGTAGGTTGTCTGGGCATGCTGGGAGTTATAGTTTTACAACATCTGGAGGGCCGCAGTTTGAGGATGCCTGCACTAAAACTAATATTTTTGGGGGAAAGAAAAATAGTTTTCGTGTCTCCAAAGTCTGAGAGCCATAGTGTTTTATGTTCTCTAGTGAACTGTTGGGGATTATAAAAATTTAGTACTCCATGGAAGTGTGATACTCCCTGAAGCAATCGATAACGCAGAGGCCCGGATGATCGGGGCACGTGTCGCACTGAGTGGTGGTGTCCTTCCGTATCCCCCTCCTGCGACACACTCTGCACTTTTTTTGGGTTCGTCCCTTCTTTCCAGTATGGGGGACCACACCTGGAAAGTGTTGGCCAGGGACGATCCGGGCGCCTCCAGTTCCCGAGGTACTCCGGCCTGCTCTTTCCCGGTCCGAAAAGATCAGGTCCTTGAGGACTGCCTCATAGAATTGGAGGAATGTCCCTGTGCTGCCAGCGCTTCGGGATAGTACAAAAGAGTTGTACATGGCAACCTGCACCAAGTAGACCGCAACTTTTTTGTACCATGCCCGGGTTTTGCGCATGGCGTTATATGGCGTGAGGACTTGATCCGAGAGATCAACTCCTCCCATATACCGATTGTAGTCGACGATACAATCGGGCTTGAGGACCGTTGCCGCGGTACCTCGCACAGGGACTGGGGTGGTGCCGTTACCGTGGATTGTGGACAGCATAAGGACATCCCTCTTGTCCTTATACCTGACCAGCAACAGGTTTCCACTGGTAAGTGCACGGGTCTCACCCCTGGGGATAGGTACCTGGAGGGGGTAGGCAGGGAGGCCGCGCTGATTTTTCCGCACGGTCCCACAAGCGAACGTAGATCTGGCGGCAAGGGACCTGAACAAGGGAATGCTGGTATAAAAGTTATCCACGTACAAGTGGTAACCATTATCCAGCAGTGGGTACATAAGGTCCCACACGAGTTTCCCGCTAACACCCAGAGTGGGGGGACATTCTGGGGGTTGAATACGGGAATCTCGCCCCTCGTACACACGAAATTTGTAAGTGTACCCTGAGGTACTCTCACAAATTTTGTATAGCTTCACGCCATACCTCGCTCGCTTTGTGGGAATATATTGGCGGAAACTGAGTCTCCCCTTGAACGCAATGAGCGACTCATCAACCGCGACCTCCCTTCCAGGTACGTAGGCCTGCTGAAATGTGGCCCCAAAGTGATCGATGACAGGCCGTATCTTATACAGCCGGTCATAGGCAGGATCACCTCGGGGTGGACATGCTGCATTATCGGAATAATGCAGACATTTCCGGATGGCCTCAAACCGGGAGCGTGTCATGACCATACTGTACAGTGGGGTCTGGTACAGGACGTCCCCACTCCAGTATTGCCTGACACTGGGTTTTTGGACTAGACCCATATGCAGCACGAGGCCCCAAAATGTCCTCATTTCGGCTGCACTGACCGGCGTCCAGCCACCGGGTCTAGCCAAAACTGAGCCTGGGTTTTGAGCGACGAACTGTTGGGCGTACAGATTCGTCTGCTCCACCATCAAATTCACCAGTGGGTTACTGAAAAAAAAACTAAAATAGTCAATTTCAGTAAACCCCACTGTGGGAATCTGGATTCCAGGATTGCCAGCGAAATCCGGAATCTCAGGCTCAAAGTCCACTGGGGGACACCAGCTAAGTTCATCGGCAGGGGTCTCCGGTGAACTTATTTGGTGGGCCGGGAAACCAGTACGAACCCCAGGGCGGCTCGTACTAGGGTGGGCCACAGGATCCCTAGCATGTGCGGCCCCTGGCTCCGCCTGGCGGCGTCTCCGCCGCCTTGGTGGCTCATCGTCATCCGATGATGATGAGGAGGATGCTGATGATAAGAGGAATGTGGGGTCATCCTCATCCTCACTGGGGCTCTCGGAGTCGGAGGCAATCTGGGCATATGCCTCCTCGGCCGAGAACACCCGGCGGGCCATGGGTGTGTGTGCGTGTAGGTGTGCGTGTGTGTAAAACTTTATTATATGTGCGTGTGTGTGGGGGCAACGGGTGTTCGCGTACTAAAAAAAGGAAAAAAGGGCAAGTGTTAGGAAAAAAAAAAAGTTGCTGATTAGCGGTACAACGCTGATCAGCGGTGGGGCAGGCGATGCGCTAACAGTGGACGGACGCTAAAAAGTGCCGACCAGTCAGCGAACGCAGAAAAAAAAGTGGTGGTGAGGGGGCTAGTGGTGGTGGTGGTGGGGGGGGGGGTTGGGGGGAGTGGTGGGGGGATGGGTGGAGGGGGTGGGGGGGCTGGTGGTGGTGGGGGGCTGGTAGGGGGGGGCAAGTGGCAGGGGGGGGTCTGGGGTCTGATAGATGGATCAAAAAAAGTTTTGTGTAAAAGTTAAAAGTTTTTTTTTTTTTTTTTTTTTTCCTAACTAACTTTTCCCTTCTTTCCCTGCCTAACGATGCCTCTCCCTCACTGACCCTAACCTACCTGGGTGGCGATGGGTGCAGGAGGGTGATGGATGGCGATTAGGGGGACACAGGAGCTGGTGCTGGACGATGCTGCCGGGTGCTCGTGCAGAACAGGAAGAGGAGGGGAGAGAGGAGCGCAGGAAGTTTGAATCTCGCGCCTCTCTCCCCTGCACCAATCAGCACCCTGGACAGCAGTGTTCAGCACCAGGGCCAGCACCGCCTCCTCAAATCCTCGGACTGCGATTGGTGGTGTATAATTACGCCACCGATCGCAGTCTTTTTCCGGTTCATCGGGTCACCGGACACCCGAATGGACCGGAAACGCAGAAAACCGCAGGTCTGAATTGACCTGCGGTTTTCTGCGATCGCCGATACGGGGGGGTCAAATGACCCCCCCCTGCGTTGTTACGGGATGCCGGCTGAATGATTTCAGCCGAAATCCCGTTCCGATTAACCCCCGCGGCGCCGGAATGCCGATTTTAAGTCAGGACGTACCGGTACGCCCTTGGTCCTTAAGGACTCGGGAAATAGGGCGTACCGGTACGCCCTGTGTCCTTAAGGGGTTAATACTGCTGGTATGAACAATACCCCACAGTGCTCCCCATAATGGCCTAATAGCGTGGTGCCAAATAAAAATAATAAACTCAAATACTTACCTCCATAGGGGCTGTCAGCGATGTGGTACGGGACTCTTGCAACCTATGTCCTAAGCTCAGGTGTCATAATGATGATGATGTAATTGTGCCACCCGGCCTACGATAGCTTTAGGCACTTAGTGAAGAAAAAGAAAGATCAGCAGCTCTCACCTGCCCCTCCTTCAGCTGTGAGCATGGCTAACCCGAGTCAGGCAACGGGTAATTGTATGCAAAAAGGGTTTGAAGAAATTCAGCTCCACTTTGATAAAGGAATGTAAGTTTATTTTGCTTGCAGTAAAATCTCACCCATCAGTTACAAAAATAGCAGTCTTATCTACGCGTTTCGGGCTACCAAAGACAAATTTCAGCCCTTCCTCATGACACAGTAAGACATTAAAAATGAGACCTTTTAAAGGGGAAGGTGCACTTGTCTTCACTAATTGTTTTCTCAGGCTTGCAACCGCCCCCAGGAAAAGGTGCCACACCTTTAAATAACTCTTCTTATGAAAAATAAATAAAAGAAAAAACACAAAAAAGACATTAAACCATACATATACATAGTGGGAAATAACTATGCAAAAAAAGAGAAAGAAATGAGGGGATACGCATAATATATATGCTGGATATAACAAATTATTTTGCTGAGAAGTAGTGGAGTATAATAAAGGTTATATTACAAACAAGGAGAGAAAAGATCTCCTAGGAGTGTTCTCAAAAAAGAAGGAAAAAACTAAAGATTTTTTTTTTTTTTTTTTTACTGCACTTGAACTATAGTATGTGAATTATTGCTGCAGGATAAGGTCTAGACGTTTATTAAGGCCGTCTGGTTGGCGTGTATTCAAAGCAAAAATCCAGAAAGACTCTCTATTTAATAATTTTCTTCTGTGGTCTCCTCCACGTTTAGGCAAGAAAACTTTTTCTATGCCCTGTACCACCATGTCTGATGTGTCCCCACCATGGCAAATAGCAAAATGCAGACTAGCTGCAGATATATTGCGATTGCCATGGTGGGGCACATCAGAGATGTGTTTCCGTATTCTGGATTTAATTGCGTTGATAGTACAACCCACGTATTGAATATTACATTTTTTACATGTGATTAAATACACAGCATGGGTTGTATTACAATTAAGGTATGTTTTGACTGGGAAGACTCTATTATTTGAAGTGGAAACAAAAGTCCTAGATATTAACATATGTGTGCAGCAAATGCACCTGTCGGTGTCCACACCTAAAACTCCCCTTGGTCCTAAGCCAGACTGGTTGCGATTTCTTCTCTTCCTGATACAGGCTAGGGCTGACATAGTTTGCGATGGTGGGCGCTTTCCTAGCTGCGCATTTAACCCCATCTGCAACTATGTCAGTCCACTCCTTATCATATGCCAGTATAGGAAAATGTTTTTTTATTATGTGACATATTTGTAAGTACTCTGTACTATATTGAGTCACGAAAAAATTAATTCTACTACCACTGCCATTGGTATTGTCATATTTATATTTATTTCTTTTGCCTGTATTGCATGGTGAGCCCTCTTTTTGCAATAATTTTTCCTGTCTAGGATAAAGGAGGGACCCCCTTTTAATGGTTGAGACCTGTTGTATAGCATCCTCTACTTGTTTCATGCCATAAGCTCTTTTACCCAGTCTATGGGAGATATTTCTAGCTTCATCTAAAAAGCTTTTTTCTTCCGTGCAGTTTCTTCTTGCGCGTATTATTTCCCCCCTGGGTATATTGGCAGTTACATGTTTTGGATGACAGATGTTGCATATAGTGTGGTATTCCCTGCCATAGGTTTTCTATAGGTGCAGGTGGAGACTTGATTGGTGGAGGGGTCCCCCCTCAGGCACAAGTCCAGAAAAGAAACCTCCCGTATATCATGGTGGACACTGAAAGAAATAGTGTCCACACAGGAGTCAATGTAACCACAAAAAGATGGTATGGCCGCCACATCGCCCATCCAGATTAGGATCAGGTCATCGATGTAACGGCCATACCACCTGATGTGGTGCCAGAAAGGGTGGGTGTCGATGAAGAGAAAACACCTCTCCCACCTCTCCTAAAAAAGCTGCGTAATAAAAAGAAAAGAAAAAATCCTCAAAGGGTTTCTTTTAACTCAACGGATTTGGACTCTATTGATTCTGAACAGGATCTTACCTATTCATTGACGCAGACCTCACAAAGTCAAGAAACTGTTTCACACAAAGCGGTTTAAAAAAACGGAGGGCGGGTCGAAAACATGGAAAACCGCCGGCATCCAGTGAGATACAAAAAATGAAAAAGGACAGGATGAACTTGAAGTAATCTATTTATCCGCCTCCATACTGTCAGTTCATGATATCAGTATACTTAAAGGGGTTGTCCCACTTCATAAAATAGGTTTTATCTAATCTATTTACCCCCACACAACATATCTTCCTATCCATGTTATTATCCAAAAGCTACCTTTCATTCAAAAAATCATGTAAAGCGATTCCTTTGTTGTTTTCTGTATCCCATGGATACGGCCTCTTTCGTCCGGCCGCATCGCTGTGCCGCGCCTGCGCACAACGGCTGAACAAGTACTCGGGCCGCCTCTCCATTCCTACAAGTACGCGCACGCCCGCGCATGCGCAAATACAGCAGGCGGGTGCCGGAATCAAATAGCCGGCACCCGACCTCTATGACAGGGAGCGGGACCTTAGGGGTTAACTGCCGCTGATCGCAGCCCCCTATCATAGAGGTCGGGTGCCGGCTATTTCACTCCGGCACCCACCTCCTGCATTTGTATTAACATTGGTGGCGCAGTGCGCCCCCCCCCCCCCCCCCCAGTATAATATACATTCAGTGCGGCCACCCCCCCCCCCCCCAGTATAATATACATTCAGTGCGGCCACCCCCCCCCCCCAGTATAATATACATTCAGTGCGGCCACCCCCCCCCAGTATAATATACATTCAGTGCGGCCACCCCCCCCCCCAGTATAATATACATTCAGTGCGGACCCCCCCAGTATAATATACATTGGTGGCGCAGTGGGAAGTGCCAATGAGGGTTAAAAAAATAAATAAAAAATTAACTCACCTCCTCCAATTGTTCGCGCAGCTGCCGGTCTCCTGTTCTATCTTTAGGACCTGTGAAAGGACCTTTGGTGACGTCACTGAGCTAATCACATGGTCCATTACCATGGTGATGGATCATATGATGTACCATGTGATGACCACAGTGATGTCACCAAAGGTCCTTTCACAGGTCCTAAAGATAGAACAGGAGACCGGCAGCTGCGCGAACAATTGGAGGAGGTGAGTTAATTTTTTATTTATTTTTTTAACCCTCATTGGCACTTCCCACTGCGCCACCAATGTATATTATACTGGGGGGGTCCGCACTGAATGTATATTATACTGGGGGGGGTGGCCGCACTGAATGTATATTATACTGGGGGGGGGGGTGGCCGCACTGAATGTATATTATACTGGGGGGGGGGGGGGGGTGGCCGCACTGAATGTATATTATACTGGGGGGGGGGGTGGCCGCACTGAATGTATATTATACTGGGGGGGGGGCGGCCGCACTGAATGTATATTATACTGGGGGGGGGGGGCGCACTAAATGTATATTATACTGGGGGGGGGGGGCCGCACTCAATGTTTATTATACTGGGGGGGGGGCGGGACCTCACATACGGCTCCATGTGGATGACCTCATACACATGAACGAGCACGCAGGGTGAGTCATGAGGAGGCGTGGCCTTCACTCAACTGCCTGAGAACCAGGAAGTTATCAGGACATCTACTGCTGATAAGATTAAAAAAGCAAAGTGGGACAACCCCTTTAAGCGAGGCTTAACCTTTTCTCCCACTCGCCAATTTGATTTGTTTAGAATGCTTCTGGATGTCAACAGGCTGGACCGCGCCTTCACTCTCCGCCGGCACTTTGTGTGAAACAGTCTCTTGACTTTGTGAGGTCTGCGTCAATGAAGAGGTAAGATCCTGTTCAGAATCAATAGAGTCCAAATCCGTTGAGCTAAAAGAAACCCTTTGAGGATTTTTTCTTTTCTTTTTATTACGCAGCTTTTTTAGGAGAGGTGGGAGAGGTGTTTTCTCTTCATCGACACCCACCCTTTCTGGCACCACATCAGGTGGTATGGCCATTACATCGATGACCTGATCCTAATCTGGACGGGCGATGTGGCGGCCATACCATCTTTTTGTGGTTACATTGACTCCTGTGTGGACACTATTTCTTTCAGTGTCCACCATGATATACGGGAGTTTTTTTTCTGGACTTGCGCCTGTGGGGGGACCCCTCCACCAATCAAGTCTACACCTGCACCTATAGAAAACCTATGGCAGGGAATACCACACTATATGCAACATCTGTCATCCAAAACATATAACTGCCAATATACCCAGGGGGGAAATAATACGCGCAAGAAGAAACTGCACGGAAGAAAAAAGCTTTTTAGATGAAGCTAGAAATATCTCCCATAGACTGGGTAAAAGAGCTTATGGCATGAAACAAGTAGAGGATGCTATACAACAGGTCTCAACCATTAAAAGGGGATCCGTCCTTTGTCCTAGACAGGAAAAATTATTGCAAAAAGAGGGCTCACCATGCAATACAGGCAAAAGAAATAACAAAAATAAATATGACAATACCAATGGCAGTGGTAGGAGAAATAATTTTTTCGTGACTCAATATAGTACAGAGTACTTACAAATATGTCACATAATAAAAAAACATTTTCCTATACTGGCATATGATAAGGAGTGGACTGACATAGTTGCAGATGGGGTTAAATGCGCAGCTAGGAAAGCGCCCACCATCGAAAACTATGTCAGCCCTAGCCTGTATCAGGAAGAGAAAAAATCGCAACCAGTCTGGCTTAGGACCAAGGAAAGTTTTAGGTGTGGACACCGACAGGTGCATTTGCTGCACACATATGTTAATATCTAGGACTTTTGTTTCCGCTTCAAATAATAGAGTCTTCCCAGTCAAAACATACCTTAGTTGTTATACAACCCATGCTGTGTATTTAATCACATGTAAAAAATGTAATATTCAATACGTGGGTTGTACTATCAACGCAATTAAATCCAGAATACGGAAACACATCTCTGATGTGCCCCACCATGGCAATCGCAATATATCTGCAGCTAGTCTGCATTTTGCTATTTGCCATGGTGGGGACACATCAGACATGGTGGTACAGGGCATAGAAAAAGTTTTCTTGCCTAAACGTGGAGGAGACCACAGAAGAAAATTATTAAATAGAGAGTCTTTCTGGATTTTTGCTTTGAATACACGCCAACCAGACGGCCTTAATAAACGTCTAGACCTTATCCCGCAGCAATAATTCACATAAATCAAGTGCAGTAAAAAATAAAAAATAAAAATCTTTTGTTTTTTCCTTCTTTTTTGAGAACACTCCTAGGAGATCTTTTCTCTCCTTGTTTGTAATATGACCTTTATTATACTCCACTACTTCTCAGCAAAATAATTTGTTATATCCAGCATATATATTATGCGTATCCCCTCATTTCTTTCTCTTTTTTGCATAATTATTTCCCACTATGTATATGTATGGTTTAATGTCTTTTTTGTGTTTTTTCTTTTATTTATTTTTCATGAGAAGAGTTATTTAAAGGTGTAGCACCTTTTCCTGGGGGCGGTTGCAAGCCTGCAAAAACAATTAGTGAAGACAGGTGCACCTTCCCCTTTAAAAGGTCTCATTTTTAATGTCTTACTGTGTCACGAGGAAGGGCTGAAATTTGTCTTTGGTAGCCTGAAACGCGTAGACAAGACTGCTATTTTTGTAACTGATGGATGAGATTTTACCGCAAGCAAAATAAACGTACATTTCTTTATCAAAGTGGAGCTGGATTTCTTCAAACCCTTTAGGCACTCAGGGAATGGTGGGGCAGGGAGACATCTAAGGCCCCTTTCACACGGGCGAGTTTTCCGTGCGGGTGCGATGCGTGAGTTGAACGCATTGCACCCGCACTGAATCCTGACCCATTCATTTCTATGGGGCTGTGCACACGAGCGGTGATTTTCACGCATCACTTATGCGTTGCGTGAAAATCGCAGCATGCTCCTCTTTGTGCGTTTTTCACGTAACGCAGGCCCTATAGAAATGAATGGGGATGCGTGAAAATCGCATGCATCCGCAAGCAAGTGCGGATGCGGTGCGATTTTCACGCATGGGTTCTAGGTGACAGTCTATTCACTGTATTATTTTCCCTTATAACATGGTTATAAGGGAAAATAATAGCATTCTGACTACAGAATGCTTAGGATAATAGTGCTGGAAGGGTTAAAAATAATAAAAAAGTTAACTCACCTTCTCCTCTTGTTCGCGTAGAGGCCGGTCTGTTCTTTAGCTGTGGCTGAAGGACCTTTGATGACGTCAGATCACATGCTCTATCACCATGGTGATGGACCATGTGATTGGAGCATGTGATCTGACATCACCTCAGGTCATTCAGTCCACAGCTAAAGAACAGACCGGGATCTACGCTAACAAGAGGAGAAGGTGAGTTAACTTTTTTATTATTTTTAACCCTTCCAGCCCTATTATACTAAGCATTCTGTATTCAGAATGCTATTATTTTCCCTTATAACCATGTTATAAGGGAAAATAATACAATCTTCAGAACATCAATCCCAAGCCCGAACTTCTGTGAAGAAGTTCGGGTCTGGGTACCAAACATGCGCGATTTTTCTCACGCGAGTGCAAAACGCATGACAATGTTTTGCACTCGCGCGGAAAAATTGCGCATTTTCCCGCAACGCACCCGCCTCTTATCCGGGCAAAAAACATGACGCCCGTGTGAAAGAGGCCTAATGGAAGCTGTCATTTCCCATAGCCCTGTCACTGCCCAAACTTTTCTCCGGGTCGCACCGCCTAATGCAATCGCCTAATTGTCTTTGAGCCCCTGCTTTCAGTTATAATGTGTATGAGAAGACACTTTGAGCATTACTTACCCTTTCCTTTGCTCCACAGATTACGCGATCCTGACTAAGATCACATAGACTGGCTGCAGGCTCATCCATTGACATTGCAACCACATGTGCTCCTTTTTCTTCCTGTTTAGCTACATCTATGTTATGCAGCTGAACAGGAAGACTGTGGTCACAATGTCAGCGGAAGGTGGTCAAGTGACCTTGACCAGGATCACAGAATCAGCATGGAGAGGAAAGGATTAGCATTGCTCAAAGTCTCTTCTCTCCACAGCTTATCTGAAAGAGTTTTTTAGGTACAGACCCCGAGAACGCCTTTAAGCTGAGGTAATGTATAGATTTTGTACTCCAATATCAGTATTGGACTGGTGCTTCTGAGATGGCCTATTACACAAGCATGTTGTTAGGAACACAAAATGTGGTTCTTCTTTTTTTACTAATCTTTAGAGAATGAACCAGATCTAGTTATGTGCATTATCTTATCTAAAGAAAATGCTGGGAGATTACTCCAGCAGAACTGTTAATGTAGCTTTACTATATAATCACCCAAATTTACATTAACTCTGCAT
Source organism: Bufo gargarizans (assembly GCF_014858855.1). Classification (NCBI taxonomy): domain Eukaryota; kingdom Metazoa; phylum Chordata; class Amphibia; order Anura; family Bufonidae; genus Bufo; species Bufo gargarizans. Next base: position 166,545,130 of record NC_058081.1, read on the forward strand.
GAAAACTGTAAAATGGTGTTAAGTGGTGAATATTTTCTTTATACATAATTGCTAGCCCCCTATCTGAAAACACATCATTTCAATAAGTAGGCTTTGTTTCCTGTGTTATGCATCAGATACTGTAGATTTTCAACAAAAGCCCCATTCTTTCTCCTGATATACTGTATGGCTTTTGTTGTAATGATGTTTAACCTTCAGGTAAACGTATTAATGCATTCAGATCCTTGTGGCTGCTGGTCAGTGAGGACGACGTATGTTTCAAGCACAAAGAATAATCCCCTTTTGGTTATTTTAGCTTTTGGAGATATACACTGTAATGTGAAAGCGGAAACATAATAACGACACGCAAAGCTGTTTAACAACGTAATTACACTGTAGACTTTACCAGCAGCATAAAAGACATTTATAACAAAGGCATTTGGTGGCTCAGTAAAAAGTTCCCATTCTAGCACAACATTAAAGAAAGAACATAAAGTATACTGTATGTATTTCATCTGTGGGGATTCTGAATTCTCATTATGTCTCATTATAGATAAAGACGATACTTGTAGACTTGGTAAAATACCTACCCACGTGTTGTCACGTAAAGAATAAAGCTAAAAAAAATAATGCATATCATGATGATAATGATATAGGCTACCTATTATGGTACAGTAAGTCATCTTAGTCTATGTAGACCTGACATATAAACAAGGCTACTCTTCATTGCTTCTACCAAATGAATACTGAAACATGGGTCAGCAGACACAGATCAACATTTCTGTTATAAAACCACAAGAGGTCTCAACTGGCAGTTTTTCAAGGGATAAACTGAGGTTTATATGGCATATGGGGCTGGAGTTGTAATGTACCATGCATAGCGGTAACCATCTAAAAGTCTATGAATACTACAGTAGCCTGGCAGTGGTTTTAATCATCAGATAGTACCCAAGGGGACTGATGAATCTCCTGCAGTCTAATTTCAATGTCATGAGCCTTTAACATGGTTTGCTTATACTTCATGTTGCATATATAACATAAGCCTATTCTGTAATGCTGTACGGACAGTCTCCATTTACATTGGTCTTTATACAATAAAAATTTTTTAGAAGGGTCCCACAGAAAACTTATCACAAACTCAGGTGCGGATTGACCATAGACCTTACAGGGAAATTCCCTGGTGGGCCAATGCCAAGGAGGCCTCCTAGGCTCTCCTCATGAACCGCTAGTGGAAGTTTTTGAGGATGTTTTTTGTGCTGCTGGGGCAGTATATTGTAATGGACTGTAGTATTTGGCTCTGTTGGGCTGGTATAATGTGCCACACAATATGGTATTGCTGGCCCTGCCTTCCATCAATTTGAATCCAACTACAAAATAGGGAAATATTAAGTATTTTTTCCAGGGCCACTTTAAGTTCCCAGTCCGCCCATGCACAAGGTGTACTACTACTAGGACACATCCGTCAGTGATCTGTGGGGACTACCTTTTTTATATTTCTCTGTAATGGCATAGCCACTGAAGGGAAAATGAAACATTGCACTCTATCCATTGAGATGAATGGGCGTCCATGTGAGGGTTTGTTCATCAGGTTTAAAGGGTATCTGTCACCTCAATTCTTGATTATTATTTGCAGTAATACCTGAGTAATAATGCAGATAAGAAGTTCAGACCACCATTTTTCTCCTTAGAGAGGAGATTTGTACCTATGAAGGCTGACCTATTTCATGTGCACTTTTAACATGTGTAAATGAGCCTCTAGGAGCAATGGGGGCATTGCCATTACTCTTAGAGGCTCTGCTCCCTCTGTAACTGCTGTGCCCTCTCCACTTTGATAAGGCAAGGTGTAATGATGTTTTTGACTTCCAGGACCTGTCAATCAAAGTGGAGCGGGTGCGGCAGTTGCAGAAAGAACAGAGCCTCTAGGTGTAATTGCAACTACCCTGTTGCTCCTAGAGGCTCATTTGCATATTTTAAAACATTGTTTTTTTTCTCAGCAATGCGGGCACAAATGTACATGGGACCAACACAGATGCCTTCAGCTGCCAAGCACATATGTGACAGGTCAGCCAGTTTTATAGATGCAAATCTGCTGACAGATGCCCTTTAAGTCAATGGCAAGTAACATGGGATAACCGTGGATATTTAACTAGATTTCCCTGTTCCATCATCATGTGCTATTTACTTACAGTTTCAGCAAAATAAAATAAAAATGGCCAATTACCAAAATGATGGATTTCTATCCTCCATTCCTTCTAGGGAAATAACAAACCATGTTAGGAAGTCATGCATGAATTAGTATACTCTGTTTCCTAGCCATATTTATAAGGGGGGACATTTATCAAGTGCATAGTTTTTTCGGTCATTTTTAAGTCTGTTTTTGGTTTCTTACGCTGCTCCAATTTTATGTGATGGTGCACAAGTTTCATTATTTTGGGGCACAAGTAAAAGGGAACCTGTCATGAACTTTATGCTGACCTCACTGGGGGTCAGCGTAAAATAGTGACAGAAATGCTGATATCAGTGCTGTGTGTCACTCATGAGCTACAATTAAGTGGTTGCTGAGAATGCAGGTGACAGATGCCATAAAGAAGTCTTCCGAAGCAAAAGAAAAAGCTTCTTGAAAGTGGCAAACTAAGAAAGCGGTAGGCAGTATTTGAGTCCTGATTAAATTGTTGTGCTAAACCCGTACTTCTCTCTGCAGCTGGATCCGGATGCCAGTACGATGCTTAAAGAACTCCAGCTGAAGCTTAGTGCCGTGTTGGATGAGCTTAGCTGCATATTCGGAGCAAGGTAAGTCTAATCATTGCAGGGCTCACACTATTCGGGTTGTATATCGGTTACTCTACATTACTCTGCTCCATTGTTTTTACTTATAAATATAGAAAAATGATTCCATTTACATAGCGGGATTGTCTTGATGCCATCAGTTGCCATTCGTTAGCCTATGGTTTTCTTAGCGTTTGGCAGACAGTCTGCTGCACAGTTCTTCCTGGCTTAAAAATGAAAAGAAACATGCCATAAAGCCAATGGTATCCATTCTATTATGCTGTGCCTTTTTAGTCACTTAAAAATCAGGCGAGACACAATTAGAAAAATTAGACAAGATAGAATTCACAGAAGAATTGAAGGGGTTGTGCAGTGTCCTGATATTGATGACCTATACTTGCGATAGGTCATAAATATCAGAATGTTGGGTGTTCGACTCCTAGCACCCCCAATCGGCTATTTGAAGGCCCTCTGCAATACTAATGCCCTATTGGTTTATCAAATTTTTAAAAATAGTGAATGCATAATTCCAGTATTCAGATACACCCAGATATACCCTCTAGATCTTTGAAATACGTAGTAATTCTCTGTTTGGTCCTAAGATAGAAAACTGAATTGATTTAATGCTTACAATTGGTGTTGAGCAAATCAACATTAACAAACTGAATTTCGATCCGTCGCCGTGTTCGCTGACATGATGATATCACCTCGTCTTCACGTTGGGTGGGCGCTATGATGGATCGAATTCCACTTTTAACACTAATTGTGAGCATTAAATCAATTCAGTTTGTGTTTTAGGAGCAAACAAAGAATTTGCAGGTTTTCTTCAATCAAGATAGCCATGACGGCCTCTCCTCGATCAAATCATTGAGGTGAGTTTGTTTTAACCCCTGATTAACCCCCTGATAGGCTGAATGTAATTCTCAGACGCTGTGATCAGGGGAAGGGGGGGGGAGGGGGTTGGCGAGATCGCAGTTCCCCATCATTGCGCTGGCTCCATACAATGGAATGCGATTCGTTACTAAGTAATTCGTAATGAATCAAATTTCTTGTCGAAGTTTGGCGAAGCAGCCAAATCGAATTTTTTAAAACTTCGGTCATCACTACTCACAATCATTGAATACTAGGACATCATGGATTTTCTTGTATTCAACCAATGCAGAAGCCAATGATTCCAAAGAGTGAGAACATAGGGGGGAATTTATCATTTGTTGTGGTTTTAATGTCAATTTTAAGTCTGTGTTTGCTTGGTGAGGTTGTGTAAAATGTATGAAATGGTGCACAATAATAATATATTTTGTGCAAGTGCAATATGGTGCATGTCTATGTCCGTAAAAGTACACCCGGGGGTTGCCTGGTGTGGAAATTAGACTTAAAGGGGTTGTCTCACTTCAACAAAAGGCATTTATCATGTAGAGAAAGTTAATATAATGCAATTACTAATAAATTGTGATTGTCCATATTGCTTCCTTTGCTGGATGAATTCTTTGTGCCATTGCATTATACACTGCTCGTATCCAGGTGCTGGCCTCTTAGGTGTGCATAGACCAGATCCTACAGTGTGCAAGCATGACCGCCACTGCTGGATTGCAGGGTGGTCATAACCCCTGGATACGAGCAGTGTATAATGTGATGCAAAAATGAATCAAGCCAGTAAAGGAGGAAAAGTGAATAGGGATAAGCAAACCCATGGAAGTTCGGCTGAACTTCAGGTCAAAGTTCGGGTTCGGGACCCGAACTTGACCCTGGACCCCATTAAAGTCAATGGGGACCCGAACTTCACTTTATTATTTTCCGTTCTAACATGGTAATAATGGAAAATAGTAGCATTCTTAAGACAGAATGCTAAATAAAATCGCCATGGAGGGGTTACAAATAATAAAAAAACTCACCTCATTCACTTGATCGCGTAGCCTTGATCGCACAAGTCTTCTCACTTCAGGACCTGCAAAAGGACCTGATGAGATGACGTCACCGCGCTCACTACGTGGCGAGCGTAGTGACATCACTGCAGGTCCTGCTGAATGAAGATATCTTCATTCAGCAGGACCTGGGGTGACGTCACCGCTCCCACCACGTGGTGATCGCAGTGACGTCATCACAAGTCCTTTCGCAGGTGCTGAAGAAAGAAGACCTGCATGATCAAGGCTGCGCGATCAAGTGGATGACCGAACTTCAGTGAAAAAATCTGGGTTCGGGTCTGGGTATCCAAACTCGCAAAGTTTGGTACGAACCCGAACTTTGCAGTTTGGGTTCGCTCAACCCGAAAAATGGATAATCACAATACAAGTGCCATGTATTAGCTTTGTACATGATAACTGCCAATTGCTGAAGTGAGATAACCCACTTAAAGATGTTCTAATCTGAAACCCTGACCTACTTTTTACTCCACATTTGAACCAATGTCGGAAAAATATGCACTAAATGTCGCATGCGGGCATCACTTGCAACATTTTTACACCACAAAACTGGACTATCATGATCTGTCAGCAGATTTCACAGTACAAACTGCATACATTATTAATCCTAGACCTGACGAGGCAGGTGTACTTACTTTGAAATTCCTTTTAAGAATACTCATTGTAATATCAGGTGGAAAATACTTTCAAGAAGGACAATAAAGCCATTTAGACACCAGAAAGATCAGGTCTAAGATATCTATATAATAATGTAATAACTTAAGCATTGTGAAAGCTGCTGACAGATCCTCTGTAATTTACATATCATGATCACAAAGGGATTAATTGAGGAAAGGTAGGCCTTAGGGATTGCAAATGCCAGCTACTTTCTACTAGACAAATTCTCAACCAAATAAGAAAATGAAGGGGCACATAAAATTATCCTAACACTACTATAGTAGGTTCAATTTTTTTAAATTACTATGTTGTATTGTACTTTTAGGTGTTGTATAATGCACCATTTTCTTGCCACGTAAAAAAACGAATCACGTTAAGAGGGCAACAAAGTAGCAAGATCATTCTAAAAACAGCTAGGTGAGGTGAGCAGACAGAGGCTTTAGAATTATTCTTGTAAAGTGGCTGACAAAGCAAATCAATTGGCAGAAAAAAAGGAGGACTTAAAACTTAATACAACTTTCTTGTGTTTCTAGTTTCCAGAACATAATTGAGGACTGTGTGAGACAAATGAGTGTGGAATTAAATCAGATGAGAGGCAATGGGAACACATCTACAAACAGGAACAATGCAGCAATGGATGCTGAAATCGTGCTGCGGCCACTGATGGATTTTCTGGATAAAACGTTAGTACTGAATGTCTTGTGGCACTGGAATGCTATTTCAATTTATTATTATTATTATTTATTACTAAAGCGCCATTCATTCCATAGCGCTGTACATATGAGAAGAGGTATACATACATAATACAGACAATTGCACTAATCATAAACAAGATGAGTTACAAACTGAAGGAGAGAGGGCCCTGCCCGTGAGGGCTTACAATCTACAATTTGACTTTTCATTTTCTTCTGATGGCTCTAGCATGTGTAATAGCCATATAATTACTTTATTATAGGGGCTCAAAGTAAAAAGGGGTTCTTTGGAAATTCAGAAAATAAAATTCAGGATCATAATCCCTGACAAGCAGAGCAGCGAGGAGGCTGATGCAGCTATTTAGCTCAGTGTTCTGAAGTAAATTGTCCTGTTGTGTGATTGGGACTGGTTTTGCATGTACTAGTAGGACAGTGGCCATTTTATTCCCCCGGATCATTGCTCCCTAGACAAAATAAGCCATCGTAACTAATGAAAGGTATTTGAGAATATATTTATAATAAAGTAATATTTAAGTATTTTCATTTTATTAACTCCCGGAGAACCCCTTTAAGCTTGTCCCATTATTACAGTGCCATTCTCTAAGCAGTGGGAAACCTGTCGATGCCTTGTAGTATTCCTAAACTTACCCCTTCCAGTCTCCCATTGAAAAGCAGATTTGCTCTCTCATTCACTAATTTATTCATGCATACATGCTCACAGACACACACTCATTACTTTGCTCACTAGGTCATTAAGTTAGCCATGTACTCATTATTTAACACTAGAGAGGAACATGTCCACAAAATCATCAACTTAACCTCTGTCCATTAATCTTCTGTAGTGCAGATTGAAATGTCACATTGCCAGATTACATCTCTACTTACAGATTCTGTACATGACATCTAATAAGGTTGACATGTAACATCTTTGATGACCGGATATAGTATATTTGATTATGCAATGCTACATGATGTAATCTATTGGATAATCACTTATTCATTTGATTTTATGATTGTTTAGTTTGTGTTCCTTTATACTGCAACCTTTCTCTGCACAGAGCCTACAGTTTTCTACACCATAATCTCCCTCTAAACTCTCATGGCCCTATTACACTGTCTGATGTACAGGCTATACGGTGATAGATAATAACACTTGCATCGCGCTTGTCTGTACTGGCTTGATTACATGGACCGATGCAAACGCAGTCGCTCCTCCCTCATTCTGTTCTATTCATTATCAGCAGTACATCCCTGATTACAAAATGAAATGTGCTGCCAATAATTATGCATCTTTCATCCTGATGAAAGATGCCAATCAGCCAACAAAAGAAAGTTTGCTCTTCATTAAATGGGGTAATTATAGAGAACGAATGTTCCTATGAAAGCATGTTCCCAATAATTGGCCCCAAAAATGGTGTATTCTGATATGATCCTAACTAAAGATGAGCTAACCAGTTAAGATTCCTTTCCAGTCCGGTTGTTGCATTTTTTTAAATTCAGTTCAGACCCGAATTGGCTCGTGCCAAACCAAAGTTGCTCCAATTGCCCTAAAAGTTGGTATATAACCCCCTTAATGAGTTTGATTGATTTCTGACTGTCCCTTGGTTTGTTTTTTCACTCTCCCTAACTTCCTAAGATTGTTTTCCTGGCAGACGCTGTAAGACCCAACCACTATAATTCACAGCCCTGCACAGAATGGCGCTCTGCTTGTTCTGCTAGAGCACCTCCCTGCCTGCTGTAGCGCTGATTGGCTGATCAAGGCTGTCTGTTAGCCTGGGAGCCAATCATTGCAATCTCCCCCGCCACACACACACTTCCTATAAGGGTCATGTGAGAACCCTTCCTCTTCCTCCCTAGTGTTTTTTTCCCCGCTGACGTGTGCACTAAAATGGTGCTGCATGCCGTTTTAGTGGATTCATAACAAATTCAGGTTCGTCTGCTGTGAGAAATATAGCAAAGTTCAGACCAAACCCGGTTCCTTCATCTTTAGCTCTAACTTCTCTGTTTTAAAGGGGTTTAAAGCAGTTATTTCATATCAGTAAATGGCATTTATCATGTAGAGAAAGTAATATAAAGAATTTACTAATATATTGTGAATTTCCATATTGCCTCCTTTTACTGTCTTGATTCATTTTTCCATCACATTATACACAGCTCGTATCCAGAAGTCACGGTGTCCGCTGCAGTGCAGATACAAGGTGGCTGGGACGGGAGATGCTGCACATGCATGCCTATGTAAGCTCCCAGGGTCCTCGCTACTGGAGAGGCTGGCGATTTTTTTCTGCAGTGTGCAAGCATGGCCATATTAGCTGCATTGTTGGGTGGTCGCAGGGCCGGCCTTAGGTGTTCAGGCGCCCTGTGCGAGCTAACCTTGTGGCGCCCCCCCCCCCCTTAAAAAAATAAAATAAATATTGTGTGGCACAGTGTATGCTATATGTGTATAACAAACATATTTCACATGAAAACTTACAGTTACTTGGCTTGGCCCTTGGGGATCTCGGACGCCACTTCCACACTTTGGCCGGGGGCTCGGTGGAGCTGATGAGGTGTTTTATCCTAATGAGAAAGATTTCATAATAAGTATTTGGAGAAGGGGCAGAGGGATAGCAGAGCAGGGAGAGGCTGGTGCTGCTACTAGGGGGTCATACCATGGGGGAGTAATAAAGCCCACCATAATGCCCCCCCCAGTAGTAATAATTCTCCTTATAATGTGACAGTGCAAAAAATACCCCCTTGTAATGCCCCCATTTGAGCTAATGTCCTCATAGTGCCCCCATAATGTGCCAGTATAAAATACCCCTATATAGTGCCCCTAGTAAATGACCCCATAGTGCTCCACACCCTCCTTCCTCCTAGTGCCCCCCATAATGTACCAGTATAAAATGCTCCAGTAGATGCCCTCAGTGTCCCCCATAATTTGCAAGTATAAAATACCCCTTCTTAGTGCCCCCCGTAGATGACCCCATAGTACTCCTCTCCCCCCTTCCCCATAGTACCCACCATGTGTCCCAGTATAAAATTGTATTGTACAGAGAGCCCATATAAAATACCCCTTCTTTGTGGCCTCAGTAGATGCCCCTATAGTGCCCCCAATCATGTGCCAGTATTAACAGCCCCCCCTGTGCCAGTAATAATAGCCCCCTATGCCAGTAATAACAGCCCCCCTGTGCCAGTAATAGCAGCCCCCAGTAATAACAGCCCCACTGTGCCAGTAATAACAGCCCCCAGTAATAACAGCCCCCCTGTGCCAGTAATAATAGCCCCCAGTAATAACAGCCCCTCTGTGCCAGTAATAACAGCCCCCAGTAATAACAGCCCCTCTGTGCCAGTAATAACAGCCCCCAGTAATAAGAGCCCCTCTGTGCCAGTAATAACAGCCCCCAGTAATAACAGCCCCTCAAGCCAGTAATAGCAGCCCCCAGTAATAAGAGCCCCTCTGTGCCAGTAATAACAGCCCCAGTAATAAGAGCCCTTCTGTGCCAGTAATAACAGCCCCTCTGTGCCAGTAATAACAGCCCCCCCTTTGCCAGTAATAACAGCCCCCTCTTTGCCAGTAATAACAGCCCCCCTTTGCCAGTAATAACAGCCCCCTTTGCCAGTAATAACAGCCCCCCCTTTGCCAGTAATAACAAACAGCCCCCCCTTTGCCAGTAATAACAGCCCCCGCCAGTAAAAGTATTGTACATAATAAAAAAAAAAAAAATAAACAGATACTTACCTCCATGTCAGTGATGCGATGCAGGCCTCTTCTGGCCTGTGTCCCACGCTGTATGGCTCAGGCGGCGCGATGACGTCATCGCGCCGCCTGCGCCGGCCTCTGATAGGCTGCAGGCACTAGGCCGGCAGCCTATCAGAGGAAGGGAAAGGGACACGCCTCTCCCTCCCCTACCGCAGCACAGGCAGGCATCTGTATCGCTGTCCTGAGGACGGCGATACAGATGACTGGAGATGAGCGCTTCCACAATGGAAGCGCTCATCTCCCTGTGCCCAGCCGCCCGCCAGCTCGGGGGGGGGGGCAATTGCCCCATTGCCCCCCCCCCTGGATCCGCCACTGACACAGGGGAGGGGGAATCAGGTCAAACAGGGGAGGGGGCTGGGGGCCCGCCCCGAGGGAGAACACAAGTGCCGCCTCGCCTGCCGCATATTACACTGCGAGCTGTCGGCCGCCCGGCGCCCCTGTTGCTATGGCGCCCTGTGCGGCCGCACAGCCCGCACACCCCAAAGGCCGGCCCTGGGTGGTCGTAATCTCTGGAAACGAGCAGTGTATAAGGGGATGGGAAAAAAGAATCAAGCCAGCAAATGAGGCAACTTGGACAATCATTGTACATGAATAAGTGTCTTGCATTTAGTTTGTCTATATGATAAATGCCATTTGCTAAAGTGAGACTACCCCTTTAAAGGCTATGTGCACAATTGCACCATTTGTTTTTGCACTAATGTAAAAAAAAAAAAAACTTTGCATAAAGACTGTAATAGCAGCAATCTCCTCAGCAAGCAACCAGGGGATTGCCGGAAGGGAACGCTTCCCTCTCAACAATTTTCTGCGTGATTGGCATGTCTAATACACCCTTAAAGTGGTTCTCCAGGAATTAAGAAAATGTAAATACTTAAATATACTTTATTATAAATATATTCCCAAATACCTTTCATTAGTTATAATGGTTTTTTTTTTTGTCTAGGAAGCAATCATAAGGAGAAATTAAATATCCTCTGTCCTATTATTGCACACAAACCTGTCCTAATAAAACAGCAGGACAAGTTACTCTAGAACACTGAGCAAAAGAGTTTTCTCATCCTTCTCTCCTACATGTCAGGGATTATGATCTACTATACTACTTATACGATTTTCAGCTGAATCTCCGTGGGAATGAAGTTCATGAGGAGACATGAAGTACAGAGAGGAGGTGGGGGTGTGGTTATGAGCAGTAGCACTTGTATGCAGTCTCCATTACCACAGTCTGTCCTGTTCGTCCTCTCTGTACTTAATGTCTCCTCATGAACTCCATTCCTACAGAGATTTAACTGAAGATCTTATCAGCTGTACTCAGGATCATAATCCCTGACAAGTAAGAGAGGAGGATGAGGCCGCTCTTTATCTCAGTGTTGTGAAGTAACTTCTCCTGCTGAGTGATTAGGACAGGTTTTGTGTGAACTAATAGGTCAGAGAACATTTTATTTCTTCTGGTGATGCTTCTAAGACAAAACAAGTCATTATAACAAATGAAAGGTATTTGAGAATAAATTTATAATAAAGTAATATTTAAGTATTTACATTTTTTTTATTCCCGGAGAACCCCTTTAAGCTCATATTCACACGACCGTAAAAAAAAAAAAAAATGTCCATTAAAAAAGTATCAACTGTCCATTTTTAACTGACTTTTTTTTCCACTGATGCCTTTCTGAGAAATAGGCGTTAAAAATGTATCCATTCCCAGGTCCTCATGGCCTCACATACTTTAATTATAAAACTTATAGTGAGATTTAGTTACCACATATGGTCCCTTTTTTCAATTCCTTCCTATTAGGAGAACCTATACCGGAGACTATGCTTCAATCTTTTATAACAGTGATTCCCAAACCAGGAAAGAATCCTTCAGAATGTTATATTTGAAGGAGAGATGAGAAGAAACAGTGGCACTCACCAATTCCAAAGTAAAACGTCCAGTTTATTAAACTTGTTAAAATCGGGTACAAGCAGGTCTGTGCACATAGATCAGTAAAGGTCGATACGACCCTGATTGATAGCTGAAACGCACGTGTCAGTATCCAAGTCCATTTGAGCCTCCACATTAAGGTGAGAGTGAGAGATTCTGGCGTGCTCTGGCTTTCTTCTCCTGATTGTTCTCAAAATGTCTCAAGGCAGCCAGAGCACGCCAGAATCTCTCACCACCGACTTTAATGTGGAGGCTCAAATGGGCTTGGATACTGACACGTGCGTTTCAGCTATCAATCAGGGTCGTATCGACCTTTACTGATCTATGTGCACAGACCTGCTTGTACCCGATTTTAACAAGTTTAATAAACTGGACGTTTTACTTTGAATTGGTGAGTGCCGCTGTTTCTTCTCATCTTTCCTTCAAATATACCATTGTGTCTGCTTCAGCAGAGCACCACCGTATCCATTCACTGAATCACACTACCTGTGTCTTCCTAGCAATCCTGTATACTGGTCAGGTTGTAGCAGTGCCGGCAGCGCTTTCTTCTCCTGATTGTTCTCAATCCTTCAGAATGTACCAGCTATCATCCAATCAGTCTATTGAACTCAGATCTTAAGATCTTCACTAAACTGCTTGCCAGCCAGTTTAATTGCTGGCTCCCTCAGTTGATCCATAAGGATCAAGTTGGGTTTGTCAAGTTCCGATAGGCGGGGGACCTGATTGATGCGGCTAATAGGGGGTCGATTAAAGCTCTGATTCTTAGTCTTGATGCAGAAAAATCTTTCAAACCACCTTTATTGGTCCTTTATGTTTATACGCTACAGAAATTTGGGTTACAGGCCCCTTTCTACAAGCCCTCAGAGGTCTTTACTCGTTCCCAACGGCTCATGTCAGCCCTGCCACACGCATGCTACCCTGTATTCCATATTAGAAATGGAACCCAACAGGGTTGCCCCTTGTCACTGCTTCTATATGTATTAAGCATAGAACCCCTTGCTGCTTGGATTCGGATGAAGCCGAACATTATGGACATCCAAATATGGGACACGAACATTAAGGACATCCAAATACGGGACCGGTCTTTTACCATATCTTTATTTACTGAAAATGTCCTCTTAACGTTAACTAACCCAATTACCTCTCTTCCTAATCTCCATGCCACCATTGTCAGTTACAGTAGGCTCTCAGGCTATAAAATAAATAATACAAACAGAGAAGCGCTACCCCTTAATATCCACCTCAACACTAAACACCCTACAACACTCTTATAACTACTCTTGGCAGAACCGCTCTTTAAATACATGGGGGTTCAGATTACTTCTGCCTACTCTACTTTATATGGAGCAAATTTCCCCCCAGTGCTCCCCAATATTACTGCTTTTCTGCAAATGGGGATCCCTGCATGTATCTTTATTAGGTCGAATAGCGGCAATTAAGATGTCTATACTGCCAAGACTCCTATATCTCTTTGAGATGCTTCCGGTCAGGGTGCCCGCTAGATCCAGTCTGCCTTTCTCACATTTGTGTGAAATAATAAATGGCATCATATTGCTAAGTCGGTCCTGACCTCTAAGAAATCCCAGGGCGGCCTTTCGCTTCCAGATATAGCCCTTTACTACTATGCCACGCATTTTAGACATTTAGCTTCTTGGACTACATTGCATTCCTTTAAATGGACTGAGATAGAACGACTCTGGTTAGCACCGGTGCATATGAGCGCTATGATCTGGGGCCACCCCCCATAACTTACTAGGCCCCATGGCATTCACTATTAACCTTTGGTTGAACTGCAAGATTAAATTCAATCTTTCCACTATGCATTCCTCTCTCACGCCGTTTCTATTCACCCCACACTTAGGCAATAGCAGTGAAGCATATATGGCTAAACCCTGGATGGAGATGGGACGCTATCGCTTTCATGATTTGCAAGATCCCCTTACCAACCACCTATTTTTTTTTTTTAATTATAAGTAAATATAATCTCCGCTCATCCTCTGCATTCCACTACCTACAAATAGCCCATTATTGTCGCTCAGTCACTACCTCCGGACTGATATCTCCTGTTACCTCACCCAGATTTATTTGGTAGGAGGGGGACATTTGTATATGTGTAAATTGGAGGAGTGGCTTAATAGAGTAGTCCCACCAGGCCTCTGGAACAAGATATGGTCAAGGGCTTTTGCTAGCTCCTCTTGTGTAGTCTATAAGGAAAACCAACTGAAACTACTGATGCACTGGTATCATACCCCAGAACTGTTGCATACCCTCAACAAGAATATTCCTAATGTCATAGTGTTGGAGATGTTAAGCTAGTGGTGCCTCGATCTACCAAATTTTTGGGGAATGTCCTTTCATAATGCCCTTCTGGACTATGGTGGCTTTTGTAGTACAGGAAGTCCTGGGATGCTCAGTAGTGTTAGACCCGCTCACATACCTACTTAATGTCCCCCTGGGGGCATGGGGGGGGTCTTGTCTCTAGGCTCCTCCTCCACTTACTTACTGCGGCAAAATGCCTTATAGCGCTTTTCTGGAAAATAACAGCTCCTCCATCCAAAGCAGATTATTACACCCGTATTCAAGACTTGCGTTCTTTCGAATACTATACAGCTTTGTCACAGGGAAATGTAGATAGATTCTTGAAGATCTGGTCCCTCTGGGGAATTCACTATACTGATCTTCATATATAGAGCAAGGAAAGAACTGTTTTTCCTTTTCCCCTTTTTCTTCCCTCCTCCCCCCTTTTATTTTCTTTCTCTTTTCTCTTTTTTTCTTCTTCTCTTATATTATGTTCTTTTCCTCAAAGTCTTATTCATCTACATGTGATGTATACCAGATATTTGCTGTAAAAGCTGATGCAGGATCATTTTTGCCTGTGTTTCTGTAATTTATATCTACCATGGAGACATTGTAATGTAGACGGTTATTCATGTATGTCAAAAACTGTTTAATAAATGCAAAGTAAAAAAATAAAAATAAAGGATCCATTCATTGTATGGGGGCAGCCAGTCAGTGAAAAACGGACAAAATAGAACATATTCTATTTTTTTATGTCCGTTATTGACTAGCCATAAAAAACTGCTGTGTGAATAACCCGTTAGACTACCATTGGTTTTAAAATGGATGTGTAATGGCCGTTAAAAAAAAATCCATCACATGTCAGTTTTTCATATGCATGTAGGGCCAGCAGTACCATATTGTAACACATTACCAACCCAACAGATCCAAATACCACAGTGCATCACAAATACTGCCAGCAGCACAAAATCAATTGCAGGTATATAAGAGTACTATACTTGCATTTGACCCATACCATGATTAAGATCTGATAGATTGAAACGCGTTGGTAGCATTACCGCTGTCCATGTGAAGAATTGAATTCTTTTGAATTTATAGAATAAAGATTGAATACTTTTATTCATCTCAGTGCTGGACATCTTTTGTTGTTTTCCTGAATTATACTAAGGACTGGACCGGGTCCTTGCATGACAGGTAATATTGGGGAGTGTTGGCTTACTTTTTTGACCTTCGCGGTGCGATTTTCCAGATTCAGCCATGCACTCCAGTTGCCAAGGGCAACGTCTTCCAGGAGCTGAAGGTAACCACATTGTTTTTTCCCTTTCACTTTCCACTCTTGGGATATCATAAACATTTGTCAAATATGTCCCTCTAAAGCAATGATCAGCATCGACAAGAAAAATCTGCTGCGTTTTTTGCTGAGGACGAATCTACAATCCAAGAACAGCTAACCTTGCAAATATCACTGAAGGGGTTGGAGAAATTGCTTGATCAAGAGACCAGACTCTGGTGGGATCTAAAAACATTGCAAACATATGTGTCGAAATATATGATTCCCAGAGGACTGAGGATCAGAAAATTTCTATTACGGTGTTTTCAGAGACATTTGTGCAACAATGGAATGAATACATTGTCGGATTTCTCTCTCAAACTGATACAGTCTAATCATTGCTGAGGAGACAATCAACTTCAGCAGGTAAAGGAGGACATACACAAGGCAGAGCTGCAACTGGCAGCTTTCGCACAAAATACTAATTATGATCAATCTTTAAATAAAATACGAATGAATATATCTAAGCTGGAGGACTATGTTGCATCTGTCAAAAAACTTAAATTTCTGCAAGACTTATATGACTATGCAAACAATCAGGTCTATGAGTGGAAACATAGGGACAATGTGAACAGTACTCCAAGATCTATTTTGAAAAAGAAAAAAAAAACAACAACAAGAAATATACTAAAACAAATAATACTCCGGGACGGTTCATCCGAAATTGACTCTGAGGACTTCTTATCTGATGCTGACAATATGCAAACACCTGCAATGGGTGGCTCCACCTACAATAAATTGAAAAAGAGAATTAATGTGAACCACCCCAAAAACGCAGACGAGGCGGAGAAAACATAAAAAGATTCTCCCACATCCCAAACCAGGAATTTACGCAGCAGGAGATAACCAACATTGACCGACATGTTGATATGCCGGGATCATGCACTTCTATGGGACGTGCTAAATTTATCAAAAATTAATTTAACTGAGGATGAAGTGGATGTTCTTTGGGGTTTCTTTTGTACCTTCTACTAATTTTAACTTGTTTGATAAGGTCAAGTGTATAAACAAATTAATTTGTGATATTATTGTTTTTTTTTTACTGATGATAATGATGTACTTAATTAATGACAATAAACCGTCCAGCTCGTTTCAGTTAAAAGATTTTTCTTTGGTTCCTTTATTGAATACAGTACAAAAAATTAGTTTGTGCAGCCAGGGAATCCCAACCTCCTAACTTGGGTCTGCAGAAGATCGTCTACGCGTTTCGAGCACACCTGCTCTTAATCATGACTCAATGTTGGACCCTGACTCGCTAGGTTTGAATGCTCCCAGAGTTCGGACTCCACCCTCAAAGGAGGAAAGAGAACTCAGGTGTGGAATAATTAGGTAGTACTACTGGGCTCAGCCAGGGACCAGCATATTGTCTGCAGTGTTCAATAAACAGTGCGCCACCCAGGTGACAGATACATGTATGAATATATACTATAGGACTAACAAATGTCTTAGGCTACTTTCACACTTGCGCTTGATCGGATCCGTTCTGAACGGATCGGTCTATTAATGCAGACGGAGGCTCCGTTCAGTACGGATCCGTCTGCATTAATAACTTAGAAAAAAGTGTGAAAGCAGCCTGAGCGGATCCGTTCAGACTTTCAATGTAAAGTCAATGGGGGACGGATCCGCTTGAAGATTGAGCCATATGGTGACATCTTCAAGCGGATCCGTTCCCATTGACTTACATTGTAAGTCTGAACGGATCCGCTCGCCTCCGCACGGCCAGGCGGACAGCTGAACGCTGTCAGCAGCGTTCAGCTGTCCGCCTGTCCGTGCGGAGGCGAGCGGAGCGGAGGCTGAACGCCGCCAGACTGATGCAGTCTGAGCGGATCCGCTCCATTCAGACTGCATCAGGGCTGGACGGAGGCGTTTGGGTCCGCTCGTGAGCTCCTTCAAACGGAGCTCACGAACGGCCCTGAACGCTAGTGTGAAAGTAGCCTTACTGGTAACATTTTTGACATATACAAAAACATTCTAATAATAAAAAAAGGACCACAATGTCTGACCACACATTTGTTTCCATGCCAAACAGCCAAATGCACTGTAAAAAAAAACAAAAAAAAACCCACCGCTTAATATTTTCAGTTGACATGAATCCCGCTAATAAAAATACATGAGCTCTTTTTTGCAATTCATCCCTTTTGGGAAGCGTGTTTTTAGGCAAAAGGTCCAATACGCTTCACATTGTGTGCACTTTATGATATATACCACATTTGTGCTATTGCAATTAATACATGATTTGACAGCATAACTAGAACTATGGTCAGTGTCCTGAAAAACCTTGGTGGGAATGACATACTGCATGTCTTGCATGGATGTCCTCCACAGTGGACAAAGCCTACATGGTTTTAACTAGTGTGTTGATCACAAATTTTTATTGCGAATATAGGTACTTTGAAAATTTGCGAATATTTCGAATATAGTTATATATATTCGTAATTTCGAATATTCAAATTTTTTTCCCCATTTTTTTTTTTTTTTTTTTATTCGATTTTTTTTTTAAATCAGTACACATGATCCCTCCCTGCTTCTAGCTTGTGGGTCAATAAGAAGGCTGCAAATACTTGACTTTAGGAGTAGTAGTGTTTGCGAATTTTGCTCTATATTAGTTTTTTTTAAATATTCGCTATATTGCTAAATATTCTTGTTTTAGAATATTACGAATATTCGAAAAAAACGAATATAGAGCAATTTAGATAATATAGTGCTATAATCTTTTTTTATAGTTGTAATTTTTTTCCAATCTAAACTTCAGATGAGAAAAAAATTATAACTATTAGACAAAGAAGATTATAGCACTATATTAGCTGAATTGCTCTATATTCGTTTTTTTCGAATATTCGCTATATTGCTATATACTTGTTTTAGAATATTACGAATATTCAAAAAAAAAATATAGCAATATAGCGAATATTCGAAAAAAATCGAATATAGAGCAATTCAGCTAATATAGTGCTATAATCTTCTTTGTCTATAGTTATTTTTTCTCATCTGAAGTTTAGATTGGAAAAAAATTACAACTATAAAAAAAAGATTATAGCACTATATTATCTAAATTGCTCTATATTCGTTTTTTCGAATATTTGTAATATTCTAAACAAGATATTTAGCAATATAGCGAATATTTAAAAAAAACTAATATAGAGCAAAATTCGCAAACACTACTACTCCTAAAGTCAAGTATATTGCAGCCTTCTTATTGACCCACAAGCTAGAAGCAGGGAGGGATCATGTGTACTGATTAAAGAAAAAAATCGAATAAAAAAAAAAAAAAAATGGGGAAAAAAATTTGAATATTCGAAATTACGAATATATATAACTATATTCGAAATATTCGCAAATTTTCAAAGTACCTATATTCGCAAAAAAATTTGTGATCAACACACTAGTTAAAACCATGTAGGCTTTGCCACTGTGGAGGACATCCATGCAAGACATGCAGTATGTCATTCCCACCAAGGTTTTCAGGACACTGACCATAGTTCTAGTTATGCTGTCAAATCATGTATTAATTGCAATAGCACAAATGTGGTATATATCATAAGTGCACACAATGTGAAGCGTATTGGACCTTTGCCTAAAAACACGTTCCCAAAAGGGATGAATTGCAAAAAAGAGCTCATGTATTTTTATTAGCGGGGGATTCATGTCAACTGAAAATATTAAGCGGTGGGTTTTTTTGTTTTTTTTTTACAGTGCATTGGCTGTTTGGCATGGAAACAAATGTGTGGTCAGACATTGTGGTCCTTTTTTTTATTATTAGAATGTTTTTGTATATGTCAAAAATGTTACCAGTAAGGCTACTCACACTAGCGTTCATGGGCCGTTCGTGAGCTCCGTTTGAAGGAGCTCACGAGCGGACCCAAACGCCTCCGTCCAGCCCTGATGCAGTCTGAATGGAGCGGATCCGCTCAGACTGCATCAGTCTGGCGGCGTTCAGCCTCCGCTCCGCTCGCCTCCGCACGGAAGGCGGACAGCTGAACGCTGCTGACAGCGTTCAGCTGTCCGCCTGGCCGTGCGGAGGCGAGCGGATCCGTTCAGACTTACAATGTAAGTCAATGGGAACGGATCCGCTTGAAGATGTCACCATATGGCTCAATCTTCAAGCGGATCCGTCCCCCATTGACTTTACATTGAAAGTCTGACGGATCCGCTCAGGCTAGCTTTCACACTTTTTTCTAAGTTATAATGCAGACGGATCCCGTCCTTAACGGAGCCTCCGTCTGCATTAATATGATCCGGATCCGTTCAGAACGGATCCGATCAAGCGCAAGTGTGAAAGTAGCCTAAGACATTTGTTAGTCTATAGTATATATTCATACATGTATCTGTCACCTGGGTGGCGCATGTTTATTGAACACTGCAGACAATATGCTGGTCCTGGCTGAGCCCAGTAGTACTACCTAATTATTCCACACCTGAGTTCTCTTTCCTCCTTTGAGGGTGGAGTCCGAACTCTGGGAGCATTCAAACCTAGCGAGTCAGGGTCCAACATTGAGTCATGATTAAGAGCAGGTGTGCTCGAAACGCGTAGACGATCTTCTGCAGACCCAAGTTAGGAGGTTGGGATTCCCTGGCTGCACAAACTAATTTTTTGTACTGTATTCAATAAAGGAACCAAGAAAAATCTTTTAACTGAAACGAGCTGGACGTGTTTATTGTCATTAATTAAGTAATCATTATCATCAGTAAAAAAAAAACAATAATATCACAAATTAATTTGTTTATACACTTGACCTTATCAAACAAGTTAAAATTAGTAGAAGGTACAAAAGAAAACCCCAAAGAACATCCACTTCATCCTCAGTTAAATTAATTTTTGATAAATTTAGCACGTCCCATAGAAGTGCATGATCCCGGCATATCAACATGTCGGTCAATGTTGGTTATCTCCTGCTGCGTAAATTCCTGGTTTGGGATGTGGGAGAATTTTTATGTTTTCCCGCCTCGTCTGCGTTTTTGGGGTGGTTCACATTAATTCTCTTTTTCAATTTATTGTAGGTGGAGCCACCCATTGCAGGTGTTTGCATATTGTCAGCATCAGATAAGAAGTCCTCAGAGTCAATTTCGGATGAACCGTCCCGGAGTATTTGTTTTAGTATATTTCTTGTTGTTGTTTTTTTTTTCTTTTTCAAAATAGATCTTGGAGTACTGTTCACATTGTCCCTATGTTTCCACTCATAGACCTGATTGTTTGCATAGTCATATAAGTCTTGCAGAAATTTAAGTTTTTTGACAGATGCAACATAGTCCTCCAGCTTAGATATATTCATTCGTATTTTATTTAAAGATTGATCATAATTAGTATTTTGTGCGAAAGCTGCCAGTTGCAGCTCTGCCTTGTGTATGTCCTCCTTTACCTGCTGAAGTTTGATTGTCTCCTCAGCAATGATTAGATGTATCAGTTTGAGAGAGAAATCCGACAATGTATTCATTCCATTGTTGCACAAATGTCTCTGAAAACACCGTAATAGAAATTTTTCTGATCCTCAGTCCTCTGGGAATCATATATTTCGACACATATGTTTGCAATGTTTTTAGATCCCACCAGAGTCTGGTCTCTTGATCAAGCAATTTCTCCAACCCCTTCAGTGATATTTGCAAGGTTAGCTGTTCTTGGATTGTAGATTCGTCCTCAGCAAAAAACGCAGCAGATTTTTCTTGTCGATGCTGATCATTGCTTTAGAGGGACATATTTGACAAATGTTTATGATATCCAAGAGTGGAAAGTGAAAGGGAAAAAACAATGTGGTTACCTTCAGTCCTGGAAGACGTTGCCCTTGGCAACTGGAGTGCATGGCTGAATCTGGAAAATCGCACCGCGAAGGTCAAAAAAGTAAGCCAACACTCCCCAATATTACCTGTCATGCAAGGACCCGGTCCAGTCCTTAGTATAATTCAGGAAAACAACAAAAGATGTCCAGCACTGAGATGAATAAAAGTATTCAATTTATTCTATAAATTCAAAAGAATTCAATTCTTCACATGGACAGCGGTAATGCTACCAACGCGTTTCAATCTATCAGATCTTAATCATGGTATGGGTCAAATGCAAGTATAGTACTCTTATATACCTGCAATTGATTTTGTGCTGCTGGCAGTATTTTGTGATGCACTGTGGTATTTGGATCTGTTGGGTTGGTAATGTGTTACAATATGGTACTGCTGGCCCTACATGCATATGAAAAACTGACATGTGATGGATTTTTTTTTAACGGCCATTACACATCCATTTTAAAACCAATGGTAGTCTAACGGGTTATTCACACAGCAGTTTTTTTATGGCTAGTCATAACGGACATAAAAAAAATAGAATATGTTCTATTTTGTCCGTTTTCACTGACTGGCTGCCCCCATACAATTGAATGGATCCTTTATTTTTATTTTTTTACTTTGCATTTATTAAACAGTTTTTGACATACATGAATAACCGTCTACATTACAATGTCTCCATGGTAGATATAAATTACAGAAACACAGGCAAAAATGATCCTGCATCAGCTTTTACAGCAAATATCTGGTATACATCACATGTAGATGAATAAGACTTTGAGGAAAAGAACATAATATAAGAGAAGAAGAAAAAAAGAGAAAAGAGAAAGAAAATAAAAAGGGGGGAGGAGGGAAGAAAAAGGGAAAAGGAAAAACAGTTCTTTCCTTTGCTCTATATATGAAGATCAGTATAGTGAATTCCCCAGAGGGACCAGATCTTCAAGAATCTATCTACATTTCCCTGTGACAAAGCTGTATAGTATTCGAAAGAACGCAAGTCTTGAATACGGGTGTAATAATCTGCTTTGGATGGAGGAGCTGTTATTTCCAGAAAAGCGCTATAAGGCATTTTGCCGCAGTAAGTAAGTGGAGGAGGAGCCTAGAGACAAGACCCCCCCCATGCCCCAGGGGGACATTAAGTAGGTATGTGAGCGGGTCTAACACTACTGAGCATCCCAGGACTTCCTGTACTACAAAAGCCACCATAGTCCAGAAGGGCATTATGAAAGGACATTCCCCAAAAATTTGGTAGATCGAGGCACCACTAGCTTAACATCTCCAACACTATGACATTAGGAATATTCTTGTTGAGGGTATGCAACAGTTCTGGGTATGATACCAGTGCATCAGTAGTTTCAGTTGGTTTTCCTTATAGACACAAGAGGAGCTAGCAAAAGCCCTGACCATATCTTGTTCCAGAGGCCTGGTGGGACTACTCTATTAAGCCACTCCTCCAATTTACACATATACAAATGTCCCCCTCCTACCAAATAAATCTGGGTGAGGTAACAGGAGATATCAGTCCGGAGGTAGTGACTGAGCGACAATAATGGGCTATTTGTAGGTAGTGGAATGCAGAGGATGAGCGGAGATTATATTTACTTTATAATTAAAAAAAAAAAAATAGGTGGTTGGTAAGGGGATCTTGCAAATCATGAAAGCGATAGCGTCCCATCTCCATCCAGGGTTTAGCCATATATGCTTCACTGCTATTGCTAAGTGTGGGGTGAATAGAAACGGCGTGAGAGAGGAATGCATAGTGGAAAGATTGAATTTAATCTTGCAGTTCAACCAAAGGTTAATAGTGAATGCCATGGGGCCTAGTAAGTTATGGGGGGTGGCCCCAGATCATAGCGCTCATATGCACCGGTGCTAACCAGAGTCGTTCTATCTCAGTCCATTTAAAGGAATGCAATGTAGTCAAGAAGCTAAATGTCTAAAATGCGTGGCATAGTAGTAAAGGGCTATATCTGGAAGCGAAAGGCCGCCCTGGGATTTCTTAGAGGTCAGGACCGACTTAGCAATATGATGCCATTTATTATTTCACACAAATGTGAGAAAGGCAGACTGGATCTAGGGCACCCTGACCGAAGCATCTCAAAGAGATATAGGAGTCTTGGCAGTATAGACATCTTAATTGCCGCTATTCGACCTAATAAAGATACATGCAGGGATCCCATTTGCAGAAAAGCAGTAATATTGGGGAGCACTGGGGGGAAATTTGCTCCATAAAGTAGAGTAGGCAGAAGTAATCTGAACCCCCATGTATTTTAAAGAGCGGTTCTGCCAAGAGTAGTTATAAGAGTGTTGTAGGGTGTTTAGTGTTTGAGGTGGGATATTAAGGGTAGCGCTTCTCTGTTTGTATTATTTATTTATAGCCTGAGAGCCTACTGTAACTGACAATGGTGGCATGGAGATTAGGAAGAGAGGTAATTGGGTTAGTTAACGTTAAGAGGACATTTTCAGTAAAAAAGATATGGTAAAAGACCGGTCCCGTATTTGGATGTCCTTAATGTTCGTGTCCCATATTTGGATGTCCATAATGTTCGGCTTCATCCGAATCCAAGCAGCAAGGGGTTCTATGCTTAATACATATAGAAGCAGTGACAAGGGGCAACCCTGTTGGGTTCCATTTCTAATATGGAATACAGGGTAGCATGCGTGTGGCAGGCTGACATGAGCCGTTGGGAACGAGTAAAGACCTCTGAGGGCTTGTAGAAAGGGGCCTGTAAACCCAAATTTCTGTAGCGTATTAAACATAAAGGACCAATAAAGGTGGTTTGAAAGATTTTCTGCATCAAGACTAAGAATCAGAGCTTTAATCGACCCCCTATTAGCCGCATCAATCAGGTCCCCCGCCTATCGGAACTTGACAAACCCAACTTGATCCTTATGGATCAACTGAGGGAGCCAGCAATTAAACTGGCTGGCAAGCAGTTTAGTGAAGATCTTAAGATCTGAGTTCAATAGACTGATTGGATGATAGCTGGTACATTCTGAAGGATTGAGAACAATCAGGAGAAGAAAGCGCTGCCGGCACTGCTACACCTGACCAGTATACAGGATTGCTAGGAAGACACAGGTAGTGTGATTCAGTGAATGGATACGGTGGTGCTCTGCTGAAGCAGACACAATGGTATATTTGAAGGAAAAATGAGAAGAAACAGCGGCACTCACCAATTCCAAAGTAAAACGTCCAGTTTATTAAACTTGTTAAAATCGGGTACAAGCAGGTCTGTGCACATAGATCAGTAAAGGTCGATACGACCCTGATTGATAGCTGAAACGCACGTGTCAGTATCCAAGCCCATTTGAGCCTCCACATTAAGTCGGTGGTGAGAGATTCTGGCGTGCTCTGGCTGCCTTGAGACATTTTGAGAACAATCAGGAGAAGAAAGCCAGAGCACGCCAGAATCTCTCACTCTCACCTTAATGTGGAGGCTCAAATGGACTTGGATACTGACACGTGCGTTTCAGCTATCAATCGGGTCGTATCGACCTTTACTGATCTATGTGCACAGACCTGCTTGTACCCGATTTTAACAAGTTTAATAACTGGACGTTTTACTTTGGAATTGGTGAGTGCCACTGTTTCTTCTCATCTCTCCTTCAAATAAACTTCTGAAGGATTCTTTCCTGGTTTGGGGATCACTGTTATAAAAGATTGAAGCATAGTCTCCGGTATAGGTTCTCCTAATAGGAAGGAATTGAAAAAAGGGACCATATGTGGTAACTAAATCTCACTATAAGTTTTATAATTAAGTATGTGGGCCATGAGGACCTGGGAATGGATACATTTTTAACGCCTATTTCTCAGAAGGCATCAGTGGAAAAAAAAGTCAGTTAAAAATGGACAGTTGATACTTTTTTAATGGACATTTTTTTTTTTTACGGTCGTGTGAATATGAGCTTAAAGGGGTTCTCCGGAATAAAAAAATGTAAATACTTAAATATTACTTTATTATAAATTTATTCTCAAATACCTTTCATTTGTAGATGATTGTCTTAGAAGCATCACCAGAAGAAATAAAATGTTCTCTGACCTATTAGTTCACACAAAACCTGTCCTAATCACTCAGCAGGAGAAGTTACTTCACAACAACTGAGATAAAGAGCGGCCTCATCCTCTCTTACTTGTCAGGGATTATGATCCTGAGTACAGCTGATAAGATCTTCAGTTAAATCTCTGTAGGAATGGAGTTTCATGAGGAGACATTAAGTACAGAGAGGACGAACAGGACAGACTGTGGTAATGGAGACTGCATACAAGTGCTACTGCTCATAACCACACCCCACCTCCTCTCTGTACTTCATGTCTCCTCATGAACTTCATTCCCACGGAGATTCAGCTGAAAATCGTATAAGTAGTATAGTAGATCATAATCCCTGACATGTAGGAGAGAAGGATGAGAAAACTCTTTTGCTCAGTGTTCTAGAGTAACTTGTCCTGCTGTTTTATTAGGACAGGTTTGTGTGCAATAATAGGACAGAGGATATTTAATTTCTCCTTATGATTGCTTCCTAGACAAAAAAAAAAACCATTATAACTAATGAAAGGTATTTGGGATAATTTATAATAAAGTAATATTTAAGTATTTACATTTTCTTAATTCCTGGAGAACCACTTTAAGGGTGTATTAGACATGCCAATCACGCAGAAATTGTTGAGAGGGAAGCGTTCCCTTCCGGCAATCCCCTGGTTGCTTGCTGAGGAGATTGCTGCTATTACAGTCTTTATGCAAAGTTTTTTTTTTTTTACATTAGTGCAAAAACAAATGGTGCAATTGTGCACATAGCCTTTAAAGGGGTAGTCTCACTTTAGCAAATGGCATTTATCATATAGACAAACTAAATGCAAGACACTTATCATGTACAATGATTGTCCAAGTTGCCTCATTTGCTGGCTTGATTCTTTTTTCCCATCCCCTTATACACTGCTCGTTTCCAGAGATTACGACCACCCAGGGCCGGCCTTTGGGGTGTGCAGGGCTGTGCGGCCGCACAGGGCGCCATAGCAACAGGGGGCGCCGGGCGCCGACAGCTCGCAGTGTAATATGCGGCAGGCGAAGCGGCACTTGTGTTCCTCCCTCGGGCGGGCCCCCAGCCCCTCCCCTGTTTGACCTGATTCCCCCTCCCCTGTGTCAGTGGCGGATCCAAGGGGGGGGGGCAATGGGGCAATTGCGCCCCACGCCCCGCGCTGTGGCGGCTGGGCACAGGGAGATGAGCGCTTCCATTGTGGAAGCACTCATCCTCCAGTCATCTGTATCGCCGTCCTCAGGACAGCGATACAGATGCCTGCCTGTGCTGCGGTAGGGAGGGAGAGGCGTGTCCCTTTCCCGTCCTCTGATAGGCTGCCGGCTAGTGCCTGCAGCCTATCAGAGGCCGGCGCAGGCGGCGCGATGACGTCATCGCGCGCCTGAGCCATACAGCGGGGACACAGGCCAGAAGAGGCCTGCATCGCATCACTGACATGGAGGTAAGTATCTGTTTTTTTTTTTTTTTTATTATGTACAATACTTTTACTGGCGGGGGCTGTTATTACTGGCAAAGGGGGGGCTGTTTATTACTGGCAAAGGGGGGGCTGTTATTACTGGGCAAAGGGGGCTGTTTACTGGCAAAGGGGGGCTGTTATTACTGGCAAAGAGGGGGCTGTTATTACTGGCAAAGGGGGGGCTGTTATTACTGGCACAGAGGGGCTGTTATTACTGGCACAGAAGGGCTCTTATTACTGGGGGCTGTTATTACTGGCACAGAGGGGCTCTTATTACTGGGGCTGCTATTACTGGCTGAGGGGCTGTTATTAGGGGGCTGTTATTACTGGCACAGAGGGGCTCTTATTACTGGGGGCTGTTATTACTGGCACAGAGGGGCTCTTATTACTGGGGCTGTTATTACTGGCACAGAGGGCTCTTATTACTGGGGGCTATTATACTGGCACAGGGGGCTGTTATTACTGGCACAGGGGGGCTGTTATTACTGGGGGCTGCTATTACTGGCACAGGGGGGCTGCTATTACTGGCATAGGGGGCTATTATTACTGGCACAGGGGGGGCTGTTAATACTGGCACATGATTGGGGGCACTATAGGGGCATCTACTGAGGCCACAAAGAAGGGGTATTTTATATGGGCTCTCTGTACAGTACAATTTTATACTGGGACACATGGTGGGTACTATGGGGAAGGGGGGAGAGGAGTACTATGGGGTCATCTACGGGGGGCACTAAGAAGGGGTATTTTATACTTGCAAATTATGGGGGACACTGAGGGCATCTACTGGAGCATTTTATACTGGTACATTATGGGGGGCACTAGGAGGAAGGAGGGTGTGGAGCACTATGGGGTCATTTACTAGGGGCACTATATAGGGGTATTTTATACTGGCACATTATGGGGGCACTATGAGGACATTAGCTCAAATGGGGGCATTACAAGGGGGTATTTTTTGCACTGTCACATTATAAGGAGAATTATTACTACTGGGGGGGGCATTATGGTGGGCTTTATTACTCCCCCATGGTATGACCCCCTAGTAGCAGCACCAGCCTCTCCCTGCTCTGCTATCCCTCTGCCCCTTCTCCAAATACTTATTATGAAATCTTTCTCATTAGGATAAAACACCTCATCAGCTCCACCGAGCCCCCGGCCAAAGTGTGGAATTGGCGTCCGAGATCCCCAAGGGCCAAGCCAAGTAACTGTAAGTTTTCATGTGAAATATGTTTGTTATACACATATAGCATACACTGTGCCACACAATATATATTTTTTTTTTTGAGGGGGGGTGCCACAAGGTTAGCTTGCACAGGGCGCCTGAACACCTAAGGCCGGCCCTGCGACCACCCAACAATGCAGCTAATATGGCCATGCTTGCACACTGCAGAAAAAATCGCCAGCCTCTCCAGTAGCGAGGACCCTGGGAGCTTACATAGGCATGCATGTGCAGCATCTCCCGTCCCAGCCACCTTGTCTCTGCACTGCAGCGGACACCGTGACTTCTGGATACGAGCTGTGATAATGTGATGGAAAAATGAATCAAGACAGTAAAAGGAGGCAATATGGAAATTCACAATATATTAGTAAATTCTTTAATATTACTTTCTCTACATGATTAAATGCCATTTACTGATATGAATAAACTGCTTTAACCCCTTTAAAACAGAGAAGTTAGAGCTAAAGATGAAGGAACCGGGTTTGGTCTGAACTTTGCTATATTTCTCACAGCAGACGAACCTGAATTTGTTATGAATCCACTAAAACGGCATGCAGCACCATTTTAGTGCACACGTCAGCGGGGGAAAAAAACACTAGGGAGGAAGAGGAAAGGGTTCTCACATGACCCTTATGGAAGTGTGTGTGTGGCGGGGAGATTGCAATGATTGGCTCCCCGGCTAACAGACAGCCTTGATCAGCCAATCCAGCGCTACAGCAGGCAGGGGAGGTGCTCTAGCAGAACAAGCAGAGCGCCATTCTGTGCAGGGCTGGAATTATAGTGGTTGGGTCTTACAGCGTCTGCCAGGAAAACAATCTTAGGAAGTTAGGGAGAGTGAAAAAACAAACCAAGGGACAGTCAGAATCAATCAAACTCATTAAGGGGGTTATATACCAACTTTAGGGCAATTGGAGCAACTTTGGTTTGGCACGAGCCAATTCGGTCTGAACTGAATTTAAAAAAAGCAAACAACCGGACTGGAAAGGAATCTTAACTGGTTAGCTCATCTTTAGTTAGGATCATATCAGATACACCATTTTTGGGCCAATTATTGGGAACATGCTTTCATAGGAACATTCGTTTCTCTATATTACCCCATTTAATGAAGGAGCAAACTTTCTTTTGTTGGCTGATTGGCATCTTTCATTCATGGATGAAAGATGCATAATTATTGGCAGCACATTTCATTTTGTAATCAGGGATGTACTGCTGATAATGAATAGAACAGAATGAGGGAGGAGCGACTGCGTTTGCATCGGTCCCATGTAATCAAGCAGTACAGACAAGCGCGATGCAAGTGTTTATTATCTATCACCGTATAGCCTGTACATCAGACAGTGTAATAGGGCCATGAGAGTTTAGAGGGAGATTATGGTGTAGAAAACTGTAGGCTCTGTGCAGAGAAAGGTTGCAGTATAAAGGAACACAAACCTAAACAATCATAAAATCAAATGAATCAAGTGATTATCCATAGATTACATCATGTAGCATTGCATAATCAAATATTACTATATCCGGTCATCAAAGATGTTACATGTCAACCTTATTAGATGTCATGTACAGAATCTGTAAGTAGAGATGTAATCTGGCAATGTGACATTTCAATCTGCACTACAGAAGATTAATGGACAGAGGTTAAGTTGATGATTTGTGGACATGTTCCTCTCTAGTGTTAAATAATGAGTACATGGCTAACTTAATGACTAGTGGCAAAGGTAATGCAGTGTATGTCTGTGAGCATGTATGCATGAATAAATTAGTGAATGAGAGAGCAAATCTGCTTTCAATGGGAGACTGGAAGGGGTAAGTTTAGGAATACTACAAGGCATCGACAGGTTTCCCACTGCTTAGAGAATGGCACTGTAATAATGGGACAAGCTTAAAGGGGTTCTCCGGGAGTTAATAAATGAAAATACTTAAATATTACTTTATTATAAATATATTCTCAAATACCTTTCATTAGTTACGATGGCTTATTTGTCTAGGGAGCAATGATCCGGGGGAATAAAATGGCCACTGTCCTACTAGTAAATGCAAAACCAGTCCCAATCACACAACAGGACAATTTACTTCAGAACACTGAGCTAAATATCTGCATCAGCCTCCTCGCTGCTCTGCTTGTCAGGGATTATGATCCTGAATTTTATTTTCTGAATTTCCAAAGAACCCCTTTTTACTTTGAGCCCCTATAATAAAGTAATTATATGGCTATTACACATGCTAGAGCCATCAGAAGAAAATGAAAAGTCAAATTGTAGATTGTAAGCCCTCACGGGCAGGGCCCTCTCTCCTTCAGTTTGTAACTCATCTTGTTTATGATTAGTGCAATTGTCTGTATTATGTATGTATACCTCTTCTCATATGTACAGCGCTATGGAATGAATGGCGCTTAGTATAAATTAATAATAATAAATTGAAACTAGCATGCCAGTGCCACAGACATTCAGTACTAACGTTTTATCCAGAAAAATCCATCAGTGGCCGCAGCACGATTTCAGCATCCCATTGCTGGCATTGTTCCTGTTTGTAGATGTGTTCCCATTGCCTCTCATCTGATTTAATTCCACACTCATTTGTCTCACACAGTCCTCAATTATGTTTCTGGAAACTAGAAACACAAGAAAGTTGTATTAAGTTTTAAGTCCTCCTTTTTTTCTGCCAATTGATTTGCTTTGTAGCCACTTTACAAGAATAAATTCTAAAGCCTCTGTCTGCTCACCTCCCCTAGCTGTTTTAGAATGATCTTGCTACTTTGTTGCCCCTCTTAACGTGATTCGTTTTTTTACGGGCAAGAAAATGGTGCATTATACAACACCTAAAAGTACAATAAAACTAGTAATTTAAAAAACTTGAACCTACTATAGTAGTGTAGGATAATTTTATGTGCCCCTTCATTTCTTATTTGGTGAGAATTTGTCTAGTAGAAAGTCGCTGGCATTGCAATCCTAAGGCCTACCTTCCCTCACTTAATCCCCTTTGTGATCATGATATGTAAATTACAGAGGATCTCGTCAGCAGCTTTCCAATGCTTAAGTTATTACATTATTATATAGATATCTTAGACCTGATCTTCTGGTGGTCTAAATTGCTTTATTGTCCTTCTGAAAGTATTTTCCACCTGACATTACATGAGTATCTTAAAAGGAATTTCAAAGTAAGTACACCTGCTCGTCAGGTCTAGGATTAATAATGTATGCAGTTTGTACTGTGAAATCTGCTGACAGATCATGATAGTCCCGTTTTGTGGTGTAAAAATGTTGCAAGTGATGCCCGCATGCGACATTTAGTGCATATTTTTCCGACATTGGTTCAAATGTGGAGTAAAAAGTAGGTCAGGGTTTCAGATTAGAACATCTTTAAGTGGGTTATCTCACTTCAGCCATTGGCAGTTTATCATGTACAAAGCTAATACATGGCACTTGTATTGTGATTATCCATTTTTCGGGTTGAGCGACACCAAACTGCAAAGTTCGGGTTCGTACCAAAACTTTGCGAGTTTGGATACCCAGACCCGAACCCAGATTTTTTCACTGAAGTTCGGTCATCCACTTGATCGCGCAGCCTTGATCATGCAGGTCTTCTTTCTTCAGCACCTGCGAAAGGACTTGTGATGACCGTCACTGCGATCACCACGTGGTGGGAGCGGTGACGTCACCCCAGGGTCCTGCTTGAATGAAGATATCTTCATTCAGCGGACCTGCAGTGATGTCACTACGCTCGCCACGTAGTGAGCGCGGTGACGTATCTCATCAGGTCCTTTTGCAGGTCCTGAAGTGAGAAGACTGTGCGATCAAGGCTACGCGATCAAGTGAATGAGGTGAGTTTTTATTATTTGTAACCCCTCCATGGCGATTTTATTTAGCATTCTGTCTTAGAATGCTACTATTTTCCATTATTACCATGTTAGAACGGAAAATAATAAAGTGAAGTCGGGTCCCCATTGACTTTAATGGGGTCCAGGGTCAAGTTCGGGTCCCGAACCCGAACTTTGACCTGAAGTTCAGCCGAACTTCCATGGGTTTGCTTATCCCTATTCACTTTTCCTCCTTTACTGGCTTGATTCATTTTTGCATCACATTATACACTGCTCGTATCCAGGGGTTATGACCACCCTGCAATCCAGCAGTGGCGGTCATGCTTGCACACTGTAGGATCTGGTCTATGCACACTAAGAGGCCAGCACCTGGATACGAGCAGTGTATAATGCAATGGCACAAAGAATTCATCCAGCAAAGGAAGCAATATGGACAATCACAATTATTAGTAATTGCATTATATTAACTTCTCACATGATAAATGCCTTTTGTTGAAGTGAGACAACCCCTTTAAGTCTAATTTCCACACCAGGCAACCCCGGGTGTACTTTTACGGACATAGACATGCACCATATTGCACTTGCACAAAATATATTATTATTGTGCACCATTTCATACCATTTTACACAACCTCCCAAGCAAACACAGACTTAAAATTGACATTAAAACCACAACAAATGATAAATTCCCCCCTATGTTCTCACTCTTTGGAATCATTGGCTTCTGCATTGGTTGAATACAAGAAAATCCATGATGTCTAGTATTCAATGATTGTGAGTAGTGATGACCGAAGTTTTAAAAAATTCGATTTGGCTGCTTCGCCAAACTTCGACAAGAAATTTGATTCATTCGAATTACTTAGTAACGAATCGCATTCCATGTATGGAGCCAGCGCAATGATGGGGAACTGCGATCTCGCCAACCCCCCCCCCCCCCCTTCCCCTGATCACAGCGTCTGAGAATTACATTCAGCCTATCAGGGGGTTAATCAGGGGTTAAAACAAACTCACCTCAATGATTTGATCGAGGAGAGGCCGTCATGGCTATCTTGATTGAAGAAAACCTGCAAATTCTTTGTTTGCTCCTAAAACACAAACTGAATTGATTTAATGCTCACAATTAGTGTTAAAAGTGGAATTCGATCCATCATAGCGCCCACCAACGTGAAGACGAGGTGATATCATCATGTCAGCGAACACGGCGACGGATCGAAATTCAGTTTGTTAATGTTGATTTGCTCAACACCAATTGTAAGCATTAAATCAATTCAGTTTTCTATCTTAGGACCAAACAGAGAATTACTACGTATTTCAAAGATCTAGAGGGTATATCTGGGTGTATCTGAATACTGGAATTATGCATTCACTATTTTTAAAAATTTGATAAACCAATAGGGCATTAGTATTGCAGAGGGCCTTCAAATAGCCGATTGGGGGTGCTAGGAGTCGAACACCAACATTCTGATATTTATGACCTATCGCAAGTATAGGTCATCAATATCAGGACACTGCAACCCCTTCAATTCTTCTGTGAATTCTATCTTGTCTAATTTTTCTAATGTGTCTCGCCTGATTTTTAAGTGACTAAAAAAGGCACAGCATAATAGAATGGATACCATTGGCTTTTTGGCATGTTTCTTTTCATTTTTAAGCCAGGAGAACTGTGCAGCAGACTGTCTGCCAAACGCTAAGAAAACCATAGGCTAACGAATGGCAACTGATGGCATCAAGACAATCCCGCTATGTAAATGGAATCATTTTTCTATATTTATAAGTAAAAACAATGGAGCAGAGTAATGTAGAGTAACCGATATACAACCCGAATAGTGTGAGCCCTGCAATGATTAGACTTACCTTGCTCCGAATATGCAGCTAAGCATCCAACACGGCACTAAGCTTCAGCTGGAGTTCTTAAGCATCGTACTGGCATCCGGATCCAGCTGCAGAGAGAAGTACGGGTTTAGCAAACAATTTAATCAGGACTCAAATATGCCTACCGCTTTCTTAGTTTGCCACTTTCAAGAAGCTTTTTCTTTGCTTCGGAAGACTTCTTTATGGCATCTGTCACCTGCATTCTCAGCAACCACTTAATTGTAGCTCATGAGTGACACACAGCACTGATATCAGCATTTCTGTCACTATTTTACGCTGACCCCCAGTGAGGTCAGCATAAAGTTCATGACAGGTTCCCTTTTACTTGTGCCCCAAATAATGAAACTTGTGCACCATCACATAAAATTGGAGCAGCGTAAGAAACCAAAAACAGACTTAAAAATGACCGAAAAAACTATGCACTTGATAAATGTCCCCCTTATAAATATGGCTAGGAAACAGAGTATACTAATTCATGCATGACTTCCTAACATGGTTTGTTATTTCCCTAGAAGGAATGGAGGATAGAAATCCATCATTTTGGTAATTGGCCATTTTTATTTTATTTTGCTGAACTGTAAGTAAATAGCACATGATGATGGAACAGGGAAATCTAGTTAAATATCCACGGTTATCCCATGTTACTTGCCATTGACTTAAAGGGCATCTGTCAGCAGATTTGCATCTATAAAACTGGCTGACCTGTCACATAGTGCTTGGCAGCTGAAGGCATCTGTGTTGGTCCCATGTACATTTGTGCCCGCATTGCTGAGAAAAAAAAACAATGTTTTAAAATATGCAATGAGCCTCTAGGAGCAACAGGGTAGTTGCAATTACACCTAGAGGCTCTGTTCTTTCTGCAACTGCCGCACCCGCTCCTCCACTTTGATTGACAGGTCCTGGAAGTCAAAAACATCATTACACCTTGCCTTATCAAAGTGGAGAGGGCACAGCAGTTACAGAGGGAGCAGAGCCTCTAAGAGTAATGGCAATGCCCCCATGCTCCTAGAGGCTCATTTACACATGTTAAAAGTGCACATGAAATAGGTCAGCCTTCATAGGTACAAATCTCCTCTCTAAGGAGAAAAATGGTGGTCTGAACTTCTTATCTGCATTATTACTCAGGTATTACTGCAAATAATAATCAAGAATTGAGGTGACAGATACCCTTTAAACCTGATGAACAACCCTCACATGGACGCCCATTCATCTCAATGGATAGAGTGCAATGTTTCATTTTCCCTTCAGTGGCTATGCCATGACAGAGAAATATAAAAAGGTAGTCCCCACAGATCACTGACGGATGTGTCCTAGTAGTAGTACACCTGTGCATGGGCGGACTGGGAACTTAAAGTGGCCCTGGAAAAAATACTTATATTTCCCTATTTTGTAGTTGGATTCAAATTGATGGAAGGCAGGGCCAGCAATACCATATTGTGTGGCACATTTACCAGCCCAACAGAGCCAAATACTACAGTCCATTACAATATACTGCCCCAGCAGCACAAAAACATCCTCAAAAACTTCCACTAGCGGTTCATGAGGAGAGCCTAGGAGGCCTCCTTGGCATTGGCCCCCAGGGAATTTCCCTGTAAGGTCTATGGTCAATCCGCACCTGAGTTTGTGATAAGTTTCTGTGGGACCCTTCTAAAAAATTTTATTGTATAAAGACCAATGTAAATGGAGACTGTCCGTACAGCATTACAGAATAGGCTTATGTTATATATGCAACATGAGTATAAGCAAACCATGTTAAAGGCTCATGACATTGAAATTAGACTGCAGGAGATTCATCAGTCCCCTTGGGTACTATCTGATGATTAAAACCACTGCCAGGCTACTGTAGTATTCATAGACTTTTAGATGGTTACCGCTATGCATGGACATTACAACTCCAGCCCCATATGCCATATAAACCTCAGTTTATCCTTGAAAAACTGCCAGTTGAGACCTCTTGGGTTTTATAACAGAAATGTTGATCTGTGTCTGCTGACCCATGTTTCAGTATTCATTTGGTAGAAGCAATGAAGAGGAGCCTTGTTTATATGTCAGGTCTACATAGACTAAGATGACTTACTGTACCATAATAGGTAGCCTATATCATTATCATCATGATATGCATTATTTTTTAGCTTTATTCTTTACGTGACAACACGTGGGTAGGTATTTTACCAAGTCTACAAGTATCGTCTTTATCTATAATGAGACATAATGAGAATTCAGAATCCCCACAGATGAAATACATACAGTATACTTTATGTTCTTTCTTTAATGTTGTGCTAGAATGGGAACTTTTTACTGAGCCACCAAATGCCTTTGTTATAAATGTCTTTTATGCTGCTGGTAAAGTCTACAGTGTAATTACGTTGTTAAACAGCTTTGCGTGTCGTTATTATGTTTCCGCTTTCACATTACAGTGTATATCTCCAAAAGCTAAAATAACCAAAAGGGGATTATTCTTTGTGCTTGAAACATACGTCGTCCTCACTGACCAGCAGCCACAAGGATCTGAATGCATTAATACGTTTACCTGAAGGTTAAACATCATTACAACAAAAGCCATACAGTATATCAGGAGAAAGAATGGGGCTTTTGTTGAAAATCTACAGTATCTGATGCATAACACAGGAAACAAAGCCTACTTATTGAAATGATGTGTTTTCAGATAGGGGGCTAGCAATTATGTATAAAGAAAATATTCACCACTTAACACCATTTTACAGTTTTCATGCAGAGTTAATGTAAATTTGGGTGATTATATAGTAAAGCTACATTAACAGTTCTGCTGGAGTAATCTCCCAGCATTTTCTTTAGATAAGATAATGCACATAACTAGATCTGGTTCATTCTCTAAAGATTAGTAAAAAAGAAGAACCACATTTTGTGTTCCTAACAACATGCTTGTGTAATAGGCCATCTCAGAAGCACCAGTCCAATACTGATATTGGAGTACAAAATCTATACATTACCTCAGCTTAAAGGCGTTCTCGGGGTCTGTACCTAAAAAACTCTTTCAGATAAGCTGTGGAGAGAAGAGACTTTGAGCAATGCTAATCCTTTCCTCTCCATGCTGATTCTGTGATCCTGGTCAAGGTCACTTGACCACCTTCCGCTGACATTGTGACCACAGTCTTCCTGTTCAGCTGCATAACATAGATGTAGCTAAACAGGAAGAAAAAGGAGCACATGTGGTTGCAATGTCAATGGATGAGCCTGCAGCCAGTCTATGTGATCTTAGTCAGGATCGCGTAATCTGTGGAGCAAAGGAAAGGGTAAGTAATGCTCAAAGTGTCTTCTCATACACATTATAACTGAAAGCAGGGGCTCAAAGACAATTAGGCGATTGCCTTAGGCGGTGCGACCCGGAGAAAAGTTTGGGCAGTGACAGGGCTATGGGAAATGACAGCTTCCATTAGGCCTCTTTCACACGGGCGTCATGTTTTTTGCCCGGATAAGAGGCGGGTGCTTTGCGGGAAAATGCGCAGATTTTTCCGCGCGAGTGCAAAACATTGTCATGCGTTTTGCACTCGCGTGAGAAAAATCACGCATGTTTGGTACCCAGACCCGAACTTCTTCACAGAAGTTCGGGCTTGGGATTGATGTTCTGAAGATTGTATTATTTTCCCTTATAACATGGTTATAAGGGAAAATAATAGCATTCTGAATACAGAATGCTTAGTATAATAGTGCTGGAAGGGTTAAAATAATAAAAAAGTTAACTCACCTTCTCCTCTTGTTAGCGTAGATCCCGGTCTGTTCTTTAGCTGTGGACTGAATGACCTGAGGTGATGTCAGATCACATGCTCCAATCACATGGTCCATCACCATGGTGATGGAGCATGTGATCTGACGTCATCAAAGGTCCTTCAGCCACAGCTAAAGAACAGACCGGCCTCTACGCGAACAAGAGGAGAAGGTGAGTTAACTTTTTTATTATTTTAACCCTTCCAGCACTATTATCCTAAGCATTCTGTAGTCAGAATGCTATTATTTTCCCTTATAACCATGTTATAAGGGAAAATAATACAGTGAATAGACTGTCACCTAGAACCCATGCGTGAAAATCGCACCGCATCCGCACTTGCTTGCGGATGCATGCGATTTTCACGCAATCCCCATTCATTTCTATAGGGCCTGCGTTACGTGAAAAAACGCACAAAGAGGAGCATGCTGCGATTTTCACGCAACGCATAAGTGATGCGTGAAATCACCGCTCGTGTGCACAGCCCCATAGAAATGAATGGGTCAGGATTCAGTGCGGGTGCAATGCGTTCAACCTCACGCATCGCACCCGCACGGAAAACTCGCCCGTGTGAAAGGGGCCTTAGATGTCTCCCTGCCCCACCATTCCCTGAGTGCCTAAAGGGTTTGAAGAAATCCAGCTCCACTTTGATAAAGAAATGTACGTTTATTTTGCTTGCGGTAAAATCATCCATCAGTTACAAAAATAGCAGTCTTGTCTACGCGTTTCAGGCTAGCAAAGACAAATTTCAGCCCTTCCTCGTGACACAGTAAGACATTAAAAATGAGACCTTTTAAAGGGGAAGGTGCACCTGTCTTCACTAATTGTTTTTGCAGGCTTGCAACCGCCCCAGGAAAAGGTGCTACACCTTTAAATAACTCTTCTCATGAAAAATAAATAAAAGAAAAAACACAAAAAAGACATTAAACCATACATATACATAGTGGGAAATAATTATGCAAAAAAGAGAAAGAAATGAGGGGATACGCATAATATATATGCTGGATATAACAAATTATTTTGCTGAGAAGTAGTGGAGTATAATAAAGGTCATATTACAAACAAGGAGAGAAAAGATCTCCTAGGAGTGTTCTCAAAAAAGAAGGAAAAAACAAAAGATTTTTTTTTTATTTTTTACTGCACTTGATTTATGTGAATTATTGCTGCGGGATAAGGTCTAGACGTTTATTAAGGCCGTCTGGTTGGCGTGTATTCAAAGCAAAAATCCAGAAAGACTCTCTATTTAATAATTTTCTTCTGTGGTCTCCTCCACGTTTAGGCAAGAAAACTTTTTCTATGCCCTGTACCACCATGTCTGATGTGTCCCCACCATGGCAAATAGCAAAATGCAGACTAGCTGCAGATATATTGCGATTGCCATGGTGGGGCACATCAGAGATGTGTTTCCGTATTCTGGATTTAATTGCGTTGATAGTACAACCCACGTATTGAATATTACATTTTTTACATGTGATTAAATACACAGCATGGGTTGTATAACAACTAAGGTATGTTTTGACTGGGAAGACTCTATTATTTGAAGCGGAAACAAAAGTCCTAGATATTAACATATGTGTGCAGCAAATGCACCTGTCGGTGTCCACACCTAAAACTTTCCTTGGTCCTAAGCCAGACTGGTTGCGATTTTTCTCTTCCTGATACAGGCTAGGGCTGACATAGTTTTCGATGGTGGGGCGCTTTCCTAGCTGCGCATTTAACCCCATCTGCAACTATGTCAGTCCACTCCTTATCATATGCCAGTATAGGAAAATGTTTTTTATTATGTGACATATTTGTAAGTACTCTGTACTATATTGAGTCACGAAAAAATTATTTCTCCTACCACTGCCATTGGTATTGTCATATTTATTTTGTTATTTTTTTGCCTGTATTGCATGGTGAGCCCTCTTTTTGCAATAATTTTTCCTGTCTAGGACAAAGGACGGATCCCCTTTTAATGGTTGAGACCTGTTGTATAGCATCCTCTACTTGTTTCATGCCATAAGCTCTTTTACCCAGTCTATGGGAGATATTTCTAGCTTCATCTAAAAAGCTTTTTTCTTCCGTGCAGTTTCTTCTTGCGCGTATTATTTCCCCCCTGGGTATATTGGCAGTTATATGTTTTGGATGACAGATGTTGCATATAGTGTGGTATTCCCTGCCATAGGTTTTCTATAGGTGCAGGTGTAGACTTGATTGGTGGAGGGGTCCCCCCACAGGCGCAAGTCCAGAAAAAAAACTCCCGTATATCATGGTGGACACTGAAAGAAATAGTGTCCACACAGGAGTCAATGTAACCACAAAAAGATGGTATGGCCGCCACATCGCCCGTCCAGATTAGGATCAGGTCATCGATGTAATGGCCATACCACCTGATGTGGTGCCAGAAAGGGTGGGTGTCGATGAAGAGAAAACACCTCTCCCACCTCTCCTAAAAAAGCTGCGTAATAAAAAGAAAAGAAAAAATCCTCAAAGGGTTTCTTTTAGCTCAACGGATTTGGACTCTATTGATTCTGAACAGGATCTTACCTCTTCATTGACGCAGACCTCACAAAGTCAAGAGACTGTTTCACACAAAGTGCCGGCGGAGAGTGAAGGCGCGGTCCAGCCTGTTGACATCCAGAAGCATTCTAAACAAATCAAATTGGCGAGTGGGAGAAAAGGTTAAGCCTCGCTTAAGTATACTGATATCATGAACTGACAGTATGGAGGCGGATAAATAGATTACTTCAAGTTCATCCTGTCCTTTTTCATTTTTTGTATCTCACTGGATGCCGGCGGTTTTCCATGTTTTCGACCCGCCCTCCGTTTTTTTAAACCGCTTTGTGTGAAACAGTTTCTTGACTTTGTGAGGTCTGCGTCAATGAATAGGTAAGATCCTGTTCAGAATCAATAGAGTCCAAATCCGTTGAGTTAAAAGAAACCCTTTGAGGATTTTTTCTTTTCTTTTTATTACGCAGCTTTTTTAGGAGAGGTGGGAGAGGTGTTTTCTCTTCATCGACACCCACCCTTTCTGGCACCACATCAGGTGGTATGGCCGTTACATCGATGACCTGATCCTAATCTGGATGGGCGATGTGGCGGCCATACCATCTTTTTGTGGTTACATTGACTCCTGTGTGGACACTATTTCTTTCAGTGTCCACCATGATATACGGGAGGTTTCTTTTCTGGACTTGTGCCTGAGGGGGGACCCCTCCACCAATCAAGTCTCCACCTGCACCTATAGAAAACCTATGGCAGGGAATACCACACTATATGCAACATCTGTCATCCAAAACATGTAACTGCCAATATACCCAGGGGGGAAATAATACGCGCAAGAAGAAACTGCAGAAGAAAAAAGCTTTTTAGATGAAGCTAGAAATATCTCCCATAGACTGGGTAAAAGAGCTTATGGCATGAAACAAGTAGAGGATGCTAT
Organism: Bufo gargarizans; assembly: GCF_014858855.1. Taxonomy (NCBI): domain Eukaryota; kingdom Metazoa; phylum Chordata; class Amphibia; order Anura; family Bufonidae; genus Bufo; species Bufo gargarizans. The sequence goes on from NC_058081.1 coordinate 166,585,753, forward strand.
ACAACAGGTCTCAACCATTAAAAGGGGGTCCCTCCTTTATCCTAGACAGGAAAAATTATTGCAAAAAGAGGGCTCACCATGCAATACAGGCAAAAGAAATAAATATAAATATGACAATACCAATGGCAGTGGTAGTAGAATTAATTTTTTCGTGACTCAATATAGTACAGAGTACTTACAAATATGTCACATAATAAAAAAACATTTTCCTATACTGGCATATGATAAGGAGTGGACTGACATAGTTGCAGATGGGGTTAAATGCGCAGCTAGGAAAGCGCCCACCATCGCAAACTATGTCAGCCCTAGCCTGTATCAGGAAGAGAAGAAATCGCAACCAGTCTGGCTTAGGACCAAGGGGAGTTTTAGGTGTGGACACCGACAGGTGCATTTGCTGCACACATATGTTAATATCTAGGACTTTTGTTTCCACTTCAAATAATAGAGTCTTCCCAGTCAAAACATACCTTAATTGTAATACAACCCATGCTGTGTATTTAATCACATGTAAAAAATTTAATATTCAATACGTGGGTTGTACTATCAACGCAATTAAATCCAGAATACGGAAACACATCTGATGTGCCCCACCATGGCAATCGCAATATATCTGCAGCTAGTCTGCATTTTGCTATTTGCCATGGTGGGGACACATCAGACATGGTGGTACAGGGCATAGAAAAAGTTTTCTTGCCTAAACGTGGAGGAGACCACAGAAGAAAATTATTAAATAGAGAGTCTTTCTGGATTTTTGCTTTGATACACGCCAACCAGACGGCCTTAATAAACGTCTAGACCTTATCCTGCAGCAATAATTCACATACTATAGTTCAAGTGCAGTAAAAAAAAAAAAAAAAAATCTTTAGTTTTTTCCTTCTTTTTTGAGAACACTCCTAGGAGATCTTTTCTCTCCTTGTTTGTAATATAACCTTTATTATACTCCACTACTTCTCAGCAAATAATTTGTTATATCCAGCATATATTATGCGTATCCCCTCATTTCTTTCTCTTTTTTTGCATAGTTATTTCCCACTATGTATATGTATGGTTTAATGTCTTTTTTGTGTTTTTTTTTTATTTATTTTTCATAAGAAGAGTTATTTAAAGGTGTGGCACCTTTTCCTGGGGGCGGTTGCAAGCCTGAGAAAACAATTAGTGAAGACAAGTGCACCTTCCCCTTTAAAAGGTCTCATTTTTAATGTCTTACTGTGTCATGAGGAAGGGCTGAAATTTGTCTTTGGTAGCCCGAAACGCGTAGATAAGACTGCTATTTTGTAACTGATGGATGAGATTTTACTGCAAGCAAAATAAACTTACATTCCTTTATCAAAGTGGAGCTGAATTTCTTCAAACCCTTTTTGCATACAATTACCCGTTGCCTGACTCGGGTTAGCCATGCTCACAGCTGAAGGAGGGGCAGGTGAGAGCTGCTGATCTTTCTTTTTCTTCACTAAGTGCCTAAAGCTATCGTAGGCCGGGTGGCACAATTACATCATCATCATCATGACACCTGAGCTTAGGACATAGGTTGCAAGAGTCCCGTACCACATCGCTGACAGCCCCTATGTTGTAATGACCGGCAACACACACAGGGAGGAAAACAGGGAAGGCCCTGGCCAAGGGAGAGGGAAAGGTGGTGACCCCTAAACTCACCTTGCAGCTGTACCTGACTGCCCTGTCGTCCCTAGACGGGTTCCTCACCCGTGCGGCGATCACGTGCCTAAACCCTGGCTTCCTGAAATGAGCCCTATACTAATGAAAGGGCCGGTGGGATCGCTAGTCCTCACCACGGCACTAAGAGGGAACACCAGGGGAGGACAGACAAACACAGACAAACACAAACACCCAGGTGGACGGCAACAATTGTCCACAAAGGTCCAACAGGGATCCGGAGGGTAGCGTTCTAAGGAATCAACTCAGAAGAACGCAGCAACACAGCTCCAGTGGGTCAGAATAGAGGTCCAGGCAGGAAGCTCTATATCTGGAACCCAGAGAAGTGTGAGAGGGGAATATAAGGAGGATTGGGAGTGCTGGACAAGGAACAGCTGAGGAGAAGGAGCTACGGATCCCTGAGTGAGCCAAAAGGGTTTGTAAAGCAAACCCAGAAAGCTACAATAAGGAAACTCCCTATCTGACATAGAGCGTGCAAGCCAACCGCTGCGACCTCCTGACCCCGGGTACAACGGAGTCAGGCGTGGCTCTTGACACCCTCGTGACAGTACCCCCTCTCTTACGAGGGGCCTCCTGGACACTCAGGACCAGGTCCTTCAGGATGAGAGGCATGAAAAATCCTGAACTAGCCTGTCGGCGTTTACCTCAGACGCAGGGAACCCACATTCTTTCCTCGGACCGTAACCTCTCCAGTGCACCAGATATTGGAGAGAGCGGCGGACCCGACGAGAATTAATCAATTTTGGATATCTGAAATTCCTAAAACTACCATCCACGACAACAGGAGGGGGTGGCAGCGGTGACGGTTCTAGAGGTGGAACATATTTTTTGAGTAACGACTTTATGAAAGACATTATGGATTTTAAAAGTCTGAGGTAACTCCAGGCGAAAAGCCACGGGGTTGATGATGGCTACAATCTTGTAAGGACCAATAAACCTAGGACCCAGTTTCCAAGAGGGAACCTTCAACTTGATATTCCTACTAGACAACCACACATAGTCATTCACTCCTAGGTCCGGACCTGGCGACCGTCTTTATCAGCCATGCATTTGTATTTACCTCCCATATTTTCAAGTTAGCTTGCACCTTCTGCCATACTGATGAAAGAGATGACGAAAACCGTTCCTCTTCGGGAACCCCAGAAGACCCCCCCCCTCTTTGAAAGTACAGAATTGGGGATGAAAACCATATGCACCAAGAAAATGTGACTTGCCAGTGGATTCCTGACGGCGATATTTATGGCAAACTCAGCTAAGGGTAAATATGACGACCACAACGCTGGTTTTCAGGACACAAAACATCTTAGATATGTCCTCCCAGGTTTTTGGTGGTACGCTCAGTCTGTCCATTCGACTGAGGATGGAAAGCTGAGGACAAGTGAACCCCCAAACGGGAACAAAAAGCTTCCAAAATTTTACTGAAAAAACACTGGGTTTCCCCGATCCGAAACAACATCGGAGGGGACCCCGTGAAGCTTCACGATCTCACGACGAAATACCTGAGCAAGAGTTTTAGCATTAGGTTAGTGCGCTAACGCAATGAAGTGTGCCATTTTGCTAACACCTGTCAACTACTACCAAAATACCTGTTGTTACCACGCAGACAAAGGTAAGTCAGTGATAAAATCCATTGACAGATGTGTCCACGGTCCTATTGGGAATGACGAGTGGTAATAGAGACCCTGCAGGACGTGTATGTGAAACTTTTGCGCGCGCACACGGTAGAACAAGAAGACACAAAATCCAATACATCCTGACGCAACCTTGGCCACCCAAAACGACGAGACAATGCTCTAAGGTTCTTACTACCCGGGTGCCCATGCAAGTGCCGACTTATGATGTTCCTTTAATAATTCGAGACGTAGGTTCACGGTACAAACAATTTCTCTGAGGGCAAGAGACGGGGCGTCACCCCCCCCTGGGCCTCTAACACCTTCCCCTCCAAAGCAGAGTGTACCGCAGAGACAACTCACTCCTCTTTGTAGAATGGGTACCGGATCACTCACAATACCCCCTCCAGGGAAACAACGAGATAGTGCATCAGCCTTGGTATCTCTTACCCCAGGACGATAGGTAATCACAAAGTTAAACCTGGTAAAAAATAGCGACCACCCTAGCCTGTCTAGGGGTGAGACGCTTAGCTGATTCGAGGTACAGCAGATTTTGTGGTCCGTAAACACAGTGACGGGGTGGACTGCCCCCTCTAAAAAGTGACGCCACTCCTCAAACGCAAGTGTTAATAGCTAACAGTCCCTATCGCCAATAACGTAGTTTCTGTTCTGCTGCAGATAGTTTTTTAGAAAGAAAGCACAAGGACGCCCATTTGCCAGGAGAGGAACCTGAGACAGCACAGCCCCCACTCCCACCTCTGACGCATCGACTTCAACGATAAAAGGCTGAGAGACATCAGGTTTGGACTAGTACAGGTGCTGAGGTAAACCTCCTTTAGAGAGGAAAAGCAACTTTAGCGGCGTCAGACCATTAGAAAAATCAGTCCCCTTCCTAGTCATGTCAGTAAGGGGTTTTACGAATCACCGAATCATTTTTAATGAATTTCCTATAGAAATTCGCAAGACCACCAGAACCGTTGTAGTGCTTTGAGGTTCTCAGGAAGATCCCAATCCAAAATTGCCTGGACCTTCCTAGGATCCATACGGAAACCTGACGCAGATAATGAATAACCTAGGAATTGTATCTCCTGAACACGGCAAAAACCCACCTTTTTCAATTTAGCATTATAATTCATTCGTCCGTAGGCACCTTCAGTACTTGTCTGACATGCTCCTTCATGTGTTCCTTCAGATCAGGACGAATAAATTAAGATATCATCTAGGTTATATTACCACAAACCTGCCGATTAGATGACTAAAAATGTCATTAACGAAATGTTGAAAGACGGCAGGGCATTGGTCAGCCGAAAGGCATAACTAGATTTTTCATAATGCCCCCTCAGGGTGTTAAAGCTGTCTTCCACTCATCCCCCTCCTTGATACGAATCAGATTGTAGGCCCCCCTAAGAGCGAGTTTTGGAGAACCACCTAGCAACCCGCAATCTGGTTAAACAGGTCAGGAATGAGAGGAAGAGGGTATGGGTCCGGATGGTTATCCGAGTTATATCACGAAAATCTAGGCAAGGACGCATGCCCCCATCTTTCTTTTTAACAAAGAAAACACTGCAGCCACGGGTGAAGAAGAGGGTCTGATGTGTCCCTTAGCCAAACTCTCGGAGATATAATCCTTCATGGCTTGTCTCTCTGGACCTGAAAGATTATATAACCTGGTCTTGGGTAATTTTGCGCCGGGAATAGAGGTTAAACCGGGCAATCATAAGGACGATGAGGTGGTAACTTCTGACAACCCTTTTCAGAAAAAACGTCCTCAAAGTCCGAAACAAATGTAGGTAGGGTAGTTATGGAGGCGACTAAGCAATTGCTATTTAAGCATTTTCTCTGCAGGCTCACTCCACTCCAATATCTCCCTGGCCTGCCAATCCACCACTGGATTGTGCGCTACCAACCAGGGAGGCCCCAGCACCACCGGAGTGGGAAGCCCCTCCAGAACATAACATGAGAGCATCTCGTTATGGTGGTCCCCTACCCGAAGGTTGTAAATTATGAACGATGTGGGTGAGGTTTCTCTGAGACAGAGGAGCAGAATCTATAGCAAATATGGGAATAGGTCTCTGTAACGTACAGAGAGACAAACCCATAGTGCGGCAAATGGCATCTATCCAAATTTACACCCTGCCTCCACTGTCTATGAAAGAAAGAACAGTCTCTGTCTATTCACCAAAAAACAATAACCGCTGGCAACACAAATGCGATGTACGTATGGAGGAAACGTATACCCCCCGGCTGACATCCTCCACACAGCCTGGGTTAGTAGTTTTCCGACGTTTTTTTGTTTCTGAGGAAAGAAGGACAGACGTTAATGAAATGACCCCTCTCCCCACAAAATAAAAAACCCCCGCCTACGGCGAACCTCAGGAGGACGGACCTGACGAGTAGTTCCCCTAGCTGCATAGGCTTCGTCTAATGTCCGTACAGGGGGGTGGGACTAACTGCTGCTTGGGAGGCGGTTATCCAATGCTCCGGTTTTTTCCAACCTGTTCCCTAAGGCGTCTCTCTCACGGATAGAAGGGACATAACTGCATCAAGGGAAAAGGCGGTCTCCTACAATGCAAGTGCACTCCTTCAACCCTTTCGGATAACCCAGAGCAGAACTGACTCCTGAGAGCCGGGTCGTTCCATTGGGTATCCGTAGCCCACCTACGGAAGTCAGAGCAATACTCCTCTACCGGCCGCTCTCCTTGTAGGAGTCTCCGTAATTTTGATTCAGCCAGTGCGACTCGGTCAGGGTCGTCATATATGAGACCCAAGGCCCCGAAAAACTCATCCACTGACCGAAGAGCCTGGGAATCAGTAGGTAAAGAGAACGCCCAGGACTGCGGGTCCCCCTGCAGCAGGGAAATAACAACACCCACCCGCTGTTCTTCATTACCAGAGGAGTAAGGACGCAGTTTAAAGTATAGTTTACAGGCCTCACGGAACGTCAAAAACTTGTCCCTTCCCCCAGAAAATCTGTCAGGGAGAGGGACCTTGGGTTCCGCAACAACCTGGTTACCAGTAGCAACCGCTGGGCTTGCGGTCTGTTGTAATTGCTGCTGTTGCTGGAGGACCGACGCCTTCAATCCTGCCACCTCCAAAGACAGGCCATGAAATTGTTCGGACAGAGCAGCAATTGGATCCATACTGGATTCTAAGTAGGAAAAAAAATTTTTTTTTTTTTTTTTTTACCTACACAAAAATAAGGGCCAGATATAATGTAATGACCGGCAACACACACAGGGAGGAAAACAGGGAAAGCCCTGCCCAAGGGAGAGGGAAAGGTGGTGACCCCTAACTCACCTTGCAGCTGGCACCTGCCTGCCCTGACGTCCCGAGACGGGTTCCTCACCCGTGCGGCGATCACGTGCCTAAACCCTGGCTTTCCCTGAAATGAGCCCTAGATAATGAACGGGCCGGTGGGATCGCTAGTCCTCACCACTGCACTAAGAGGGAAACACCAGGGAGAGGACAGACAAACACAGACAAACACCCAGGTGGACGGCAACAATTGTCCACAAAGGTCCAACAGGGATCCGGAGGGTAGCGTTCTAAAACACTCAGAGAACGCAGCAACACAGCTCCAGTGGGTCAGAATAGATGTCCAGGCAGGAAGCTCTATATCTGGCAACCAGAGAAGTGTGAGAGGGGAATATAAGGAGGATTGGGAGTGCTGGACAAGGAACAGCTGAGAGAAGGAGCTACGGATCCCTGAGTGAGCCAAAAGGGTTTGTAAAGCAAACCCAGAAAGCTACAATAAGGAAACTTCCCTATCTGACATAGAGCGTGCAGCCAACCGCTGCGACCTCCTGACCCCGGGTACAACGGAGTCAGGCGTGGCTCTTGACACCCTCGTGACACTATGGAGGTAAGTATTTGAGTTTATTATTTTTATTTGGCACCACGCTATTAGGCCATTATGGGGAGCACTGTGGGGTATTGTTCATACCAGCAGTATTAAACAAGGACATTTTGTACTGGCACACATAAGAGGGCATATTTTTGTACTAGCACACATTATGCGGGGCATAATGGGGACATTGTCTCTACTGGGGGCAATAAGAGAGGGTATTTTTTGTACTGGTACACATTATAAGCTGGCATTTTTGTACTGGCACACACTACAAGTACACTCTGCCAGAGAGTTACTATTATTAGTGGGAATTTTGGGACCACTATTACTGTGGGGGGATCTCTGGCACAATATTAGTTTAGTGCAATGATTTTTTGAGGACATTACGCTTACGAGTCACGACAATATTATTGTCAGGGACACACCTTTCTCAGCGCAGTTATTTTTTAGAGCACTATGGGGACACTATCTGTGTGGTACCAGTATTTTCAGGGGCACTGTTTCTGCAGTATAGTATTGGGGAGCACAGTGGGAACAGTATTGTGGGTGGCAGGATGGGGTGTTCAGAAGGTGGAAGAATAAGGGAAAAGTAGAAACTTAAGATGCCTGTTTGTCAAACTCTGCTGAAAGAAGTCATCATGGCGGTCTGGTCCAAATGGAGAAGATGAGGAAAGATAATGTGCACATCAGAGTACGTCCCTGAATGTAAGAGATATGTGGCACTGTATTTCCTTGTATGTTTCATAGCACTGTATGTAATGTTTTCCAAGTATAGGCTAAAAATTTAATTTACTTTTTTGCATCAGGCAGCCGAGAGGCTAGGTGTCACAGCATTTGGTGTGCGCCGTGACACTTTTACCATGCTTGCGGTTGCCGTTGGCATGTCGTGGCAGTGTCTTGGCTTTTGCTGTGCCCGTCGTGACATGGTTGCCACGCATGCTGTTGCCTGTGGTTACGTGTTGTGTGTTGGCTGGTGTGTGCACTTCCCCTTTGTCTGGTACTTTAAGGCTTAACTCCCTGACTGGGTGTGGTCACTTGGCTTTAATCTCCTGTGGCTTCCTGGCTGGAGTCAGTTGTACTTCAGCTGTCGTCGGTGCTGGAGTTCTGCTCCAGTCCAGGGTGTTCTATCTGCCCAGTTCTTGTAGGACATCGATGTCATCTGCAATGTCATTCCTTTGTCTCCCTTGTATCCTCTATGTACCCAACCTCACTTGTTGTTTGTTTGGTTGGTGGGTTTATGTTCAGGGTTTTTTGTACGTCTTGTTTGTTGTTAAATGTCTGGGATGTTGTTGGTGTTTGTCCCTACATGTGTGCAAGACGTTTACCTGCATGTGCTATCCCTCCGGAAGGGGGTTGGTTTCCCAGGGGTGAACACAAGTCTGGATGCAGTGCTGCCTGGGGCTGCCATGCACCTTGCTGTATGGGGCCCAGACAGTATCAGGAGTGCTGAATACCTGTGTGTGGTGTTGTCTACGGTGTCCTATTTGGTGTGTGGGCACCTGTACTTATGCACGGGTTCCAGTCGTGGTCGCTGTGGCAGGTATGTGTGTTTCTGGTGTTCTTACCTGCCGACTCTGTTGCTGCATATGGTCTTTTCCTTTCCATGCTGCTAGGCCATTTAAGACTCTTGTTCATCCATGTCTGGGAAGAACAGGTTGTCTCTCCCCTGCTCCTATGTGAGGGATTATCAGGGTGACTCAGGGCCATAAGTATCCTGGTATGAGCCGTCCTACCATCCAGGTCCGCTCATACGGTGAGGAGTTAGGGTGAGGATTAGGGGCGCTTTAGGAGGTGACCTGCTCCCTGATTCTGATGTCTTGGCCCAGCTGCTTCCTATTTATACTTGACATTGTACGGTGGGGGGTTTCCCCCACTCCCCACTGTAACACTAGGCTTTTTAGTTACAGGTCCAAAGAACCCCTTTAATCAAATGGGCTTATAAATTTAGACATATTACAGTGCCACATATGGTGGGAAGAGCAAAGGATTAGACTGAATCAGTAAGAGAACAGGAAAGCTTAACCCAAAGAAATCTTTAAGAGAGGCTTTTTTAATCTCCGAGAATGAGATGCATAACTGCACTTAAGACTCTATCCATATTTTGTGGATCCATGATTTGCAGACCAAGAAACTGATATGGTTGTGTGCATGTAGCCTAAGTGTGCACTTTTGCCCCACCTATCTAACTTGCGACCTTGATTAGGTGGTACATATAGCTGTGTGCTCTCCTCTCATTGGTTGCTGAATGCACACAGAGGTAACTAGGAGCAGCACACCATATGTGCAGGGTCTGCTCTCCTGACTAAAGATACCCATATGACATAGGTAGGTTTAGATTAGGACCTGCGTGACTGAGACCGACCAACATGGCGTGGGTAGGTGGGCACAGCTGTGTTTTGATCAAAATATATTGGCTGAGAGTCTCAGATTTTATTATTAGAGTGAGGGCTTAGTCCATATATTATGTTTGCATCTATTGTTTCATTGCGTAATTTTCCATGATTTTTTAAATGTAGCCATGCACATCCGCATATTTACTATCATATCGTGCAGGATGTTTTGTATCTTTTTCTGTGATTTTTTTTGTGTGCATGTAGCCTTAGGACTCATGCACACAACCATAGTTTTGGTCCACACCCAATCCGCATTTTTACCAGATTGCATGTAGACTCAATAATTTCTATGGATCCCCGTCTGACATCCGTGTGCTGTCTGCATCTCTGAACATGTCCTATTCTTGTAGCCAGTTCCTGTAGATAAATATGGCATGCACGCGGTCGGTATCTGTATTTTGTGGGTCTGAAGTTTGTGGACTACAAAAAGGATACAGTATATCTTCATCATGGTAACAAAATGTAGCCAGATTATTACTAAATGAAGCAGTTATTGAAATGAATACTTTCTTACATACAGCTACACTATACAAGAAAGAAAATGTTATAATGTCATTGTAATGACTTCCATAATGTGCAAACATTATTAGAAGCGAGGTATTGGAGTGTCACGATGCTGCCACTCCACTTATTTTAAGAGATGTGTTCAGAATCATTGAAGCAGCTAAGCTGCTTCAATGTTCTTCTCACCTTACATTATCTTTCTTACTTGTATGTAGGAAATGAGATTGGAGTGAATTGAATTGGAGGGCAGCAAACACATTGGAAATATTGCTAAACACATGCAATAATTGTTGACATCACTTGTCCTCAATTTGGAGCTCTTGTCACAATGTATTTTTTTCGTTCGAGAAGCACCTTGCCTTTAACCTGATTTGTGGATGTGGTTCTGCTTCACTTATACAAAAATACATATAATAAGAGGTAATTCTAATTATTCATAGTCTGACATCATCTGGGGAGCTCATAGTTAGGGTGCATTCAAAATTATAGATCATGTCCTATTCTTGTCCATTTGGCGAACAAGAATAGGCATTTCTAAAATGTTGTTAAAAATGATAGTGGCACTTTAGGTCACAGAATTATGACAAAAAACTGGGTCATCTCTGTGAGTGGTGTAATACATTCACTTGCATTGTATACGTGACGAGGAAATTAATATAGTTATCTGTCTGTTAGTTCAGTGAGTGACCTCAAAGAATGAGGAGGGCATCAAATAAGGAACATGGCCCTGATCTTGGTGCTGCTGGGGTTGGTAGAGCTCCTGTTGCAGGGAGAGGCCAGCTACACGCCCAAAGGAAACACCTTTCTCGGGTACACGTAGGCGACAGAACATTCAGCATTATTTTGTAGGACCGAATACCAGTGTACGAATGGTGAGGCCAGAACAAGTAGAGGCGGTAGTAGATTAGGTTGCTGACAGTACCTCCAGTTCCTTCACATTGTCTTCCACCCAGTCCCCTGCTGAAAGCGCAGTTGGCACCTGCAGCCAATGAGCATCTGTTTTTCACCTCACCCCTTGCAAATCAGGCAAGCAATCTGAGTTCCAAGTCATGCAGCAGTCTCTTCTGCTTTTTGATGACTCTGCTGCCAGGATTCCGTCGGCCATCCACCTAGCCCTGCCCCAGAAGTGGAAGAGATTGAGTGCACTGATGCCCAACCACTCATGTATTAGGATGTAGACATAGGAGGACCACCGCAGCATGTCTCTGATGATAACGAAATACAGGTGCCAACTGCTGCGGCTTTCTGCAGTGTGCAAACCGGCAAGGAAGGAAGGGGTAAGGGTGGGTGGAAGATGATGTGGAGGATGATGAGGTCCTAGACACCACATGGAATAAAGGTCATGTGAGTAACGTGTGAAGTTTGGAGGAAGAGGTAGTGCACACATATCGCCAGCCGCACAGCAAAGAGGGTGCAAAAGCAGAGTGGCCGTCCCCTAGCCAGTACGCCTGCTACTGCCCACCACACCCAGAGACTGAGCACACCAAAGCCAGCTCCAAGGAGTTCCCAGGCGTGGCAGTTCTTCAGACAATGTGCTGACGACAAGACGAGAGTGGTTTGCAAGCTGTGCAATCGGAGTCTGAAGCAAGGCATAAATGTTCTAAACCTGAGCACCACCTGCATGACTAGTCATCTAAATGCAAAGCATGAGCTGCAGTGGAGTACACAGCTGAAAAACCACAAAAGATCTCAGGCTCCTCTTGCTCCCTCTTCTGCTGCAGTCTCGGCCTCTTCCTCCCCCTCTGGAGTGACAGTGACACCTGCCACCCCGCAAACATAGGATGTTGCAGCAACACTACCACCGTTACCGTCACCAAGCATCTCCACACTGTCCCATGGAAACGTTAAGCTGTCCATCCCCCAAAACACAGTATGTGGTTCCCAGCCGCCACTACTTTCTCAGGCGAGCCATCCTGCCCTGCACAACCAAGTGGTGGACAAAATCAGGTGTGCACTGCGCAACGCCATCTGTGGCTAGGTCCACTTAACTACCGATACGTGTACCAGTAAGCACAGGCAGGGACGGTATATCTCCCTAACGGCACACTGGGTAAATGCAGTGGCGGCTGGGCCTGAGGCGCATAACAGTTTGGCGCATGTCCTTCCGCCACCGAGGATTGCAGGACATTACTCCTTGCCTCCTGTTGCTCCTCATCTGGCCAGCGTAACACCTGCACCACCAACTTCTGCACAGCCAGGGGGAAATGACAGCAGGCTGTTTTGAAACTCATCTACTTGGGTAAAAGACACCACCGTGCAGGAGCTGTGGACAGGCATGGAACATCAGACCAATGAGTGGTTGGTGCCACTGAGCCTCAAGCCCGGCCTGGTGATGTGCGATAATGGGAGAAATCTAGTAGCAGCTCTGGGCCTAGCTGGTTTGACGCACATCCCTTGCCTGGTGCAAGTGCAAAATTTGGGGGTGCAGAGGTTCCTGAAAAATTACCCCGATATATCAGAGCTTCTGCAGAAAGTCTGTGTGCGCTTTCAGCGTTCTCACCCTGCTGCTGCTCGCCTGTCTGCACTGCAGCGTAACTTCGGCCTTCCCATTCACCGCCTTATATGCGACGTACCCACAAGGTGGAACTCCACCTTGCACATGCTGGAGAGACTGTGCGAGCAGCAGCAGGCGATATTGGAGTTTCAGTTGCAGCACGCACCGGTGAGTCGTTCTGCGGAACAGCACCACTTCACCACCAACGAATGGGCCTCTATGCGGGACGTGTGTGCCATGTTGCGCTGTTTCGAGTACTCCAAACAGTGCCAATTTCTCCTTAAAAAAACGCTTTGGGCAATGATAGAAGAGCATGTGGCACAGAAGTAAGAGGAGGAGGAAGAGGGATCATTTCCACCGTTATTAGGCCAGTCATTCACGTGGCTTATAGGTTGGGTTCCTGCACCAACAGAGGCCAGGTACACAACTGTCCAGCCAGGACACAGTTCTGGAGGATGAGGAGGAGGAGGAACCATGTTCACAGCAGGGTGGCACCCAAAGCAGCTCATAGGCATCACTGGAGCGTGGCTGGCGGGATACAGAGGACACAGACAATATCTTCCATAGGGGA